>NC_057801.1:484643027-484743463 GCF_018294505.1 Triticum aestivum | reverse complement strand
GAGGGATGGCGGCGAATTAGGGATTTGAGCAATCTGGGCGCAGAAGGGGACGGTGGAGAAGAGAGATTTTGCAGGGCTGGAATTGGGGCCGCCAGATATTTCAATCCGAAACGTGGAAGAGTGAACTTATATTGTCGTCGTCATTTTTTTGGGGGGGAGGGGGGTGGGTGGCTGGGTGCTATGCGTCTGTCTGACACACGCGACCACCCAGACAGGACTATGCTTCGGTACCTTAAGGCACCTGCCTTTGTGTCCATGACATGTGGGCCCAATAGGTGGCTGGCCCACATGTCAGTCACCCAAGGGCTGTTGCCTTTAAGGCACCGAAGCAGCGTCCACCACGACACGACCCTGGTCTGCCTGGTGCGCCTACATTTGAGAATGAAACGAATCTTCTTTCATTTGCAAACGAATCTGTATGTATTACCATGACCGTGTTTTCCTTGCAATAATTAGTGATTCGAAACGAGATACTCCATCCGTTCACTTTTGTAAGTCGTTTCAGACAACTTAAAATGAACTGTTTTGCACATTGTCTGAAATGTCTTCAAGGTCTTATAAAAGTGAACATAGGGAGTACTATAAATTAATTAATGAGTTATTTGAAAAAAAATCCAAACGGTACCCACGCTAACGTGGATTAGAGTGTGTCACATAATTAGTTATTTGAATTAGAGTGTGTGTCACGTAGTTAGTAGTTTGAATTAGAGTGCGTGTCACGTAGCGATCTCCAATTCTAAGGTGGATTTCGCATTTCACTGTATCCATGCTACTTTTTTAATACAAATTCATATGTATATGATGAACGCCATGGTAGTGAGAAAACTTTTCGATGGATTCAAACATATGACCTACAAAATAGCACAAAAAATTGAGCTAATGTCAACTTTTCGAAACTTAGTATCGCACGAATTCGAAATAATTACCCGTATGCCTGGTCCTCGGTTCAAATCTTACAATGTACACCGAATTGAAACATCGATGTTAAGTCTCGTACTATATACATTCAAATGTTGTTTTTAGTCCCCCCCCCCCCCCGCGCAAAAACGCTACATACTTCCTGTATCGGTCAATCTTCCTCTCCTAACCACCTTAGCAAGCTATCGGTTTCCAACACACGCTCATTCTTTCTCTCCATGTTTCGATCTCTAAGTCTCTCAACTACACAACCCCTTTTTCCACTCCTGTTACCAAATGTATTTACCTCACACACCCGCCATTGCACCCCATGCCGAGCTCTCTCTCTCCCCCCTCTCCCTCTCACCCTCTCGCGCTAAATACATGCATTGCCTATCTAGCCCCCCCCCCCGACCTCTCGTGTGCACGAACGCACATTGTATATCTAGGTCACTCCCTCGAGACTGTCTCACTCTTTCTTCCGCACGGCGGGCCACACTCTCTCAATCTCGCTCTCTTTATCTGATTCTCATTTAACCCCATTTTCTTTCACACACAAATGATATATCTCCCTGTTCAGGCCTCGACCGACACACTCTATACTCTCACGCAAATTGTCTATCTAGGTCAGTCCATCCAAGCCGCCGCCACTCTTTCGACCTCATGGTGGGCCACGCTCACTCAATCTCTCTCTCTCTCCCTCCCTCCCTCTCTCTGTTTGTGTGTGTGTGTATGTCTCGATTTACCTCGCTCTTTCTCGGACAAAAACGATATATCACCATGTTTGAGCCCAATTCGACCTATTCACATTGTATACTCTCTCACGCACATCGTCTATCTAGGTCACTCTCTCCAACCCGTCTCACTCTTTCAATCGCACGGCGACCCTATGTGATCGGTTGACCTTGCTTCCTCACACGCACAAAATATATCTACATGTCTGTGACTGGATCATCTCTTAAGCTCTATCTAACAGCCCTCACCCTTACCAAAAGCTCAATCGGACAATATCTCTCTGAGCATATATATATTTGTTCAATGAATGTCGGACCACACTCACTTTGTCTCTCTATCTATATGTCTCTCGATTGACCTCGCTTTCTCATACCGTATCTTCCACGCGTTGAAGCTACTACCTCTCCATCCCTCGCAAAGCCAGAGCTATTTACATTGCGAGGGACACTCCAACCTTGGATTAATTTGTGTAGGCATTTATTCCGATCGATTTAGATTATATTTTCGTAGCATCTGGCCCACAACTACTCTAAACGCCGTTGCAACCCACGCAACTCCCCTAGTTGATTTCCCTCTGGCTCGGTCATCGCTCTCTCGCACGTCCTTTCTCACCTTCAACGTCTCACCATGGTATTATTGAAAAAACTATGTTGTTCTCTTTAATTATTATAAATAAGCTACAAAACTACACACCGATAGTCCACTTGGAATGGAACAAATTTCGACCCACAAATTAAAGTGCTACAAACTACACACCAAGGGGCCCACATGTCATGAAACAAATTTGGACCCATATACAAATTAAAAAATAAAGGACGAGGATCGAACATGCGACCGGGCCTTCAAGCCGCACGTCAATAGGCAACATACGTAGAATAGCAATGTTTGTTGTACCCCCTTTGTTCACATAATGTTTTTATATTACCACAGCCTAATTAATGGATAACATGTAATATTATTTTTAGTACTATTCGCCTTCACTTACTGGTGGGTTGCATGTGTGCTCTCTCTCTCTCCTCCCCTTCCGCGTTTAGACGCACGGGCAAACAGGAAGAACTCGCGGGCGATGTTGCCGTTGACCATATCTGGACGCGTTCACAACTCACAAGTCACGGCACCAGTTTCACGTACTAGCAGCACTAGTTAGTGTGTACGTGCAATGCACGTTAATTTGGAAGTATATTAAGTGCATGCGGATATTAACTACTAGGATATTATTTGCGTGTTGTCATGTGATTAGCACTTTTTTTGGCATGAAATTAACTACACGCTAAACGTGTTGAGCGCTCGACATTGAAGCATTCTAGGTCATTGGATGACAAGGAATACATGTGGCTTGATGACGTTTTATATTTAATTTGATACGGCTCTAGCAGAACATTCAATTGATCAAACCATACATTTCATTCAGTCTGACTCCAACTTTAAATTATACGACGATCGATATAAAATAAATGGAAATGATAAACGAAAATGATAAACGTTCGGATTTTAAGCATGGCAATCCGAACGTATTTCATGGCAAATTTAGATTACGCGGCGGCGGCGGGGGCGTCTCGCGGTGGGAAGCGGCTCCTCTGCCGTGCTCTGTGTGTCGTCGGGCCACTGACCGACGGCGACGGTGGCGTCTTGCGCCGTTGTTGGCGTACTCCTGGACATTGGCCTAGCTTCAAGGAAGGCCAAAATGTTCTGTACTTCGGAGCGAGTCAACTGGTGGGAGGAGGCGACTGGCGTTGGTGTAAGAAAGCGGTCGACGGCGGCCATCCATGCCGCTGAGGGGGGCACTGGCACCCGCGCGGGGACAGGCGCTGTCAATGGCGCGGCGGAGACGTTCGTGTGCATGGGCACCGGCACGGGCGCGCATGCTAGTGCACGCGCAGGCGCATGCGCTGGTAGGTGCACGGGCACCGGCACGGGCGTGTGCGTCAGTGCACATGCAGGCGCATGCGCTAGCAGGTGCACGGGCGCGTGAAAGTCGACGGGGACCTCGTGGAACCCCGTGGCATCAAGCTCGGCGACAATGTGCGGCTCCCAGCCCATCAATGCCACGGGGATGGGCGCTGGCGCAGTCGGGGCGACGGGAGCCGGAACGGGAGCGGGGACAGGCGCGACGTCTTCCTGAAGGCCAGTTCAAGCTCGTCCCAAAGCGCCTTATGTTCTTGAGACTCCGGCTGGGTGTCTTCCTCATGAAATTGGAACACTAAGGACAGACCATCGTGATACGACATGACGTACGTTTAGGTCAGGCTAGTTGGAGGTAGACGACAGGAGAATTGGAGAGGAAGAGAGAGGATTGTAGCGATACCGGGTAGTGCGGGGTTGATTTTAAACTGTGGTGCCGGCGACATTAAAGGTGGGAGCAGTTGGGACAACGGTGGGCGGCGAAGCCTGGTCAAAGGGCTCGCCTCCCGGTGAGTCTGCACAGCGGTCTTCTCACATGCCTCCCTGACAGCTGGCGCAGCTGTCTGCTCACACGCCTCCTGTCGACTCACACGCTTGCTGGGACGACACCTGCCGATGAGAAGCGGGGACTCGTGGCGGCACGTAAACGCCCACGGTTTCAATAGTGAAAGCGTTCGCCTTAACGTCACAGGTCTTTTCCCTAAAAAAGGGATAATTAGATTTATGTCCCTA
Organism: Triticum aestivum; assembly: GCF_018294505.1. Classification (NCBI taxonomy): domain Eukaryota; kingdom Viridiplantae; phylum Streptophyta; class Magnoliopsida; order Poales; family Poaceae; genus Triticum; species Triticum aestivum. The sequence goes on along the minus strand of NC_057801.1, from coordinate 484,739,197 downwards.
GTTGTGTCCCACTCATCTGTTTTACCCCTAATTCCCAAATGTCACCGGTTCTATCCAAGTCACTTTGCTCCCCTTATGCTTTTGCCCTTTGACTGTTTGACCGTCAATTTGAAAACTTCATAACTAATTCATACTAAATCAGAAAAATTCAAATAAGATACCAAAATGTTCAAAAAAGCATCACCTATATGTCAGTGTCATTTGCATTCGTGAAAAAAGTGTTGGAAAGTGCACATCCGAGTTTTAGCTCTTTTGATACCACCATGAATAGTAAACTTTAAAAAAATTCAGAAAAATCAAAAAAAATATGGTGGAAAGAACGACAAATGTTCTAAGTGCTTGCCAAGTTTCATTTGGGAACGACATTCGTGGAAGTCGTGGCAAAAAAATAATCTATTTTGGAGTGCTGATTATTTTTTTTGCCACAGAACCCATGAATGTTATTCCCTGATGAAACTTGGCAGGCACTTAAAACATTTGTCATTCTTTGCCACCAGATTTTTTTTGAATTTTTTGAAATTTTTTAGATTTTACAATTCATGGTGGTAGCATAAGAGCTAAAACTTAGATGGGCACTTTCCAACACTTTTTTCATGAATGCAAATGACACTCACATATAGGTGATGTTTTTCTAAACATTTTGGTATCTTATTTGCATTTTTTGATTTCGTATGAATTAGTTATGAAGTTTTCAAACTGACGATCAAACGGTCAAAGGGCAAAAGCACAAGAGGAGCAAAGTGACTTGGACAGAACCAGTGACTTTTGGGAATTAGGGGTAAAACAGATGAGTGGGACACAACTAGGGGCATAAATCTAATTATCCCCTAAAAAACGTGACAGGTCTTTGTTCCAAAATACCTTGGCTCTTCATTTGTGCAACTTGTCATAAGCAGCTTGTCTCGAATTGAAGAAAAAACTTACGAAGTAATATTTGTGCCATATCACGTAACCATGCTCAGTTTCAAGAATTTGTGCTCCCTTTTGGATTTTCTGAAATTTAAGACCCGGGATTCGAAACAATATCATAACCTGCATCATGCAATAATTTTTCAAGCCGTACATCTGTCCTGTTGTATTTCTTAAGAAAGGATTTGGTCAAACATTTTTCTTAGTTAAACCTCCTTTCCGGTTTATAGAGCTCAATTCAAAAATATCACCAACCAAGGTAGAGGGTGAGTGGTGGAACAATTGTTGTAGTTTGCAAAACCACTCAATTAATGCGCTTGTTTTCCTCAAAAATTGTGTTTACTAATGAATTAATTGCAATGCATGCATGCATAAAGTACATGCATTGGTCAATTTTCTCTTAATACTTGCATGTAATGATTTATTGCACCTTGAAATCTGAACATGTGATGGGGAACAACCAAATTGAGACTTATAAAATGGGAAAACTAAAATTTTGAGATAAGCCCTATAAACCGGAATGGAGGGAGTAAAAGGATAATCCCTCTGTACCAGTGCATTGCCTGATATATTAACTCAAGTACTAGGCACAAACAAACGGGCTCAATTCTGTGCTCATCCTGGTCTAGTAGTAGTAGTACTAGGCAATGCAGTTGACGGGTGACATTGACGAGTGGCGACCGAGGGAATTGAACCTTGCTTGGCACGGTAGGTAACGTTGTATAGTTACTAAAGCATCCCTCCTTTGTTCATCGGTAGTCATTATGGACCGGGGACATGAGAGGAATTTCCTTGGGCTGGAATTCTGGCCGCCAGATATTTCACCTTGAAGCGCTGAGGCTCGACTGGTTGGGGTTGCCTAATGTGCGTACCACGCACGCCACCAAAGGACACGAGCCTGTTTTTTAGGATCAACACGAGCCTGTTTTTTAGGATCAACACGAGCCAAGGTCTGGCTGGTACGCCGTTGGATCCTACCATTTGAGAATATGAAAGGAACCTTTTAAATTGCCGAACGAATCTATGTGTATTACAATACCCGTATTTTCCTTGCAAATACTAATCTCAACGTGGTAATTGATTTATGACGAGTCGTTGAATTAGAGTGAGTTTGTGATCTAGTGATCTCAACGTGGGTTTCACATTTCATGGTATCCCTAGTAAGTTTTCCAATGCATATTCAAATTTAAAAGATGAACAATATGGAGGTGATAAAACTTTGTATGTATGAAGCATATGACCACACACACACACACAGACACACACGCACGAATACAACAACAATCCAATAAGTATAGTGCATCTATTTTTCCAACCCATGCATGTATGACACGAGTTCAAAAATACTCCTTCTATTCCTAAATATTAGTCTTTTAGAGAGTTCAACAAGTGACTACATACAGAGCAAAATGAGTGAATCTAGACTCTAAAATATGTCTATATACATCCGTATGTGCCACTCCATTTGAACCTCTAAAAAGACTAATATTTAGGAACGAAGGGAGTAAAATGTAAGACATCCATGGTCCACAGTTCAATATTTAAAATGAACATGAAACTGAAACATGAATATTAAGTCTAGTACTACAATACATGCAAATGTTGTGTTTAGGCAGAGCTATGATTGTCGGGGGTCAACCCCTAGACCTTAGATAAAACTGTGGAGCTCTGTTTAGGGTTGTTTAGATTATATTTGTTCCCACCCTCCCAACCACCGATTGATTGTGCACCCCCACCCCTCCTCCCCGGGAGAATATCATGTGCCCCCATACCTTACATGTTATATGCCGATACGAGTTGCTTGGAGCTTGTAGATCTGAGATATAGCAGCTCACATGATGTCTCTTAATTTTTTTGCAGGAAACCTTGATGAGTTTGAGAATTGCGCACAATTTGTACAAAAACTACTTAGATGCCCTTTGATCCCATATCCAACGACCTCGAAGCTTGTATCATAGTAGCATCTAAGAGGAAGGAGGACATCATATTCTTCTGTATGTAAGAATATCATGTGCCACCACACCTTAGATGCTTTGGTGATACAAGCTCTTCGGAGGCGTTGGATTTGTGACCCAACACCTCCTCGGTGGTTTGAATGGTTTTTTGCAGAAAAGCCCCAAAAGAGTTTGGCCACTGCTTACAAGCACAAAGACTACTTAGATGCCATTGGATCTCAGATCAAAGGACCTCCAAGCTCGTATCACCGTAGCATCCAAGCTGCGATAGCACCTTATGTTTTCTCGCACGGGAGAGTATGAGGTGCTCCCGCACCGTAGATTCTTTGGTGATACGAGTTCACTGAGATCTAACGGCCCACAGTAGGAGGTTTGAATGTTTTTGCAATATACGGCTGATAGAGTTTGGGAATTGTGCAGAAAGTACAAGTACTATGCATGTGCCATCTGATCACTAATCATACGACCTAGATGCTCATATCAACATAGCGGGTAATTAAGCGACGGGGAGCACCTAATATTAGCACTGGGGAGCCATTGGATCGAAGATGCAGTGGCACACACGAGGCCTGAATGTTTTATTTGCAAAAAAAACTTTAGAGAGTTTGGAAATTGCGCATAGTTACAAAGACTACTCCCAAGCCATTGGATCTCACTTTCAACGGTGTAAAAACTCGTATCACCATAGTATCTAAGCTGCGGGGTGGATGTGATATTCTATGTCGCTGTCATTTTTGTTTGTAAACTTGCAAAATACGTGTAACTCGTGCCGTTACTTGTCTAACCGCGCAAAGTGTTTGTTCAAAAAAACCATCCTACACTAAAATATTGGAACAACACACGGGGGTCCCACTTGTCATTAATCAAATTTGGACCTAAAACTAACAGATCTGAAAGACGAGATTCGATTTGGCAACCTGGACTAGAAAGCGTAAGTCGATAGCCTGAAAAAACGAATGGTTGTTGGCTTTGTCCCATAACTTGATTTTAGACAGTACTTGTGTTGAGTAGAGTAGAGGGAGTGCCCCGTCAACATGTGCATGACCGTTGTCTCACTTACGGGTGGTCCCAGGTCTCCGATCTCAATCTCTCTTCTCTCCATTGTCTAACCTTTGCACGAGTACACACGAAGAGCGGCGCTAGCTTGTCATGGTGTTATTACAACTAAAAAAAGCTTGGAAAATAGAAGAATCGCCTAGAATAAGAGACGTTGCGGCTGGCCGAGACGGAGCTAACCGTGCCACGTTTGCATGATGAAGCTGTGTGGCTAGTGGGGTGTTTTCGACCGACTGGCTGGGTCCCGAGGTCGAACCATAGGTACTACGTCTGATACAGTATATTTTTACACGCACATTTTTCCTCCGTGCCGAGACGTGGCACACCCTACCGTGCAGTTTCGGGGTCCTCCCGGGTGGTGCACGCATATATTCTTCCTGATGTGGGACGCCCTACCGCGCGTTTTCTGGGTCCTCCTCAGTCGTAGTGCCGAAGCAAGTAAATGAGTCATCAAATCATGAAAGACCACCTTTCCCGCCGAGTACATCAGTGAAGCACGGTGGCTAGCTAGTTGGGCTAGTTCGACCGATTAGCTAGGCCGCCGCCACATTTGTTTTTTCACCCCTTTTTTATCTACTTGCTGGCAGGTAAATTTAAATATCCACCGCGGTGTTGCTCTGGTGTTTGGGTGCGGCAGGATTTTAAATTTTTTGATTGACGGGAGCAGGCGCGGCAGGATTTTTAATTTTTTTGATTGACGGGAGCAGGCGCGGTAGCAATTAGTCACAATGACTCCACCTGTAAAAACCCACAGCTCCCTGATGTGAGAAGTCATCGACTGGTGTTTTACCATGGTGAAAACCAAAAGATTCCCTGCTCCTTGGCTGGCTCCCTCCACCTTCCCGTAGATTGCATTGCCTTTCAGCTATTTCGCCCCCTTTGCTTCCTCTCCCCATTGCTTCTACCTGGTGCCATGGCGGTGCAGCAGATCACGGAGTCCGAGGTGAGGCGCCTGACACAGGAGCTCCATGCCAAGGATGCGGAGCTCAGGGCCAAGGACATGGAGCTCCATGAGCTCAAGGAGGAGAGGAGTGCCATGCTCCTCCATTATGTGCGGGAGTTCACGGAGCTTCAAAAGCGGCAGGCGTCCACCACAAAGATGCTCGAGGCGTCGGCGACATTGCTGCAGAAAGTGGGAGATACGATAGGCCGTCAGGGGAGCCGGTTGGAGCGCGAGCGGGCCGATCGTGATGAGGTCCAGGATCGCCTCAGCCACTTGGTGAACCAAGTTGCCACGCACGTGTTGCGGCTGCGCGATTCCTACCGTCGTGCCAGCGCGATGATGCCGGCCATCGGGGTAAACCCGTTCGACCACCCGGTCGACTTCAACGAGCTGCGGCTTCCTGACCTGGTCTCCTTCTTCACCTATATCTCCAAGGAGCTGAGTTGTCTCTGTGCGATGGTGGGGGCTGAGCTGGACAAGGAGGGGTTGTGCGCTACCGTCGCCGTTGTCGGGCGAATCCTTTCAGGGCTCCGTCACTGGAATCCATTCGTGCCATTGGACGCCGTCTTTGACGAGATGGCTCCCGTCGACCGGGAGCGGGCTCTATGGGCGGTTGCACCCTGCATCACCAACATCGTGCGCCTCGAGAAGTAGAGGGACTTCGGTGGTGTTTAGGCGCCCTCTGCATGGGCATGTCCATGTCTCGGCGCAACATGACCGTTGGATCAAACTCAGACGATGCAGATCCGTCACTGTAGCACAAAGCGTGTGCGTGTGTTTGGTTGCATTCTCATCTCAATATAGTTGTTTCCTCTTCGTGTGGACTCATGCACCCTTCATGCACTCTGCCAAACACCCAAAAGTGGGTCGAGAAGGGAACTTTTGCTCCCATCCCGTGCACCCTTCATACACCCTATCTAACACTATAGGATGTTCTTCATATGGTTCATGTTTCGTGGAGTACTGTAGCACCGTACTCACCGTGCGTTGTGGACCTAGTTCTGTTAACATTGATCTCACCGTTCATTCTCGACTGGACAGTCGAAAAAGCGGTACTATGTTACATATAGGAGTAGTTGACATGCGCACAACACAGCAACAAGATTGTGTAGTACTGACGTATGAACCACTGCACATGCCTAGTAGTAGGAGCATTGTGTATGTACAAGTGGCTGTCGTGTTTCGCACTCCTCCGTCGTAAGAGTGGAAACGCTTGTTGTAATCATTTTTTTCTTCAGAATGAAAAACAGTGGACACGCTCTACCGTGCGGATCCTCCTCCAGCCATGCACTAAATTACTCACTTTCGCCGACGTGTGGGACAGCCAGCACCTGGGTCCACCAGCCATGCACTAAATTACTCCATAGTAGAGTGACGGAAGACTACACCGATCGAACCGCCGCAGTAATGCCCAATGAGCCATCAAATCACAAAGCCCCCTCCTTTCCAGCAGTAAGTTGGACGGACGAAGCAACCATCATTTCACTCTTCTCTCTCAGCTTCCTCTCTTGAAGAAAACCCCCACTCGCTTCGCTTCTCCCTCATCTCGTTCCTCCTTTCACTCTTCTCTCTCAGCTTCCTCTCTTGGATGGACGCCAGAGCACTGGCCGACGTGATGTCTATGGCTCTGGCCAAAACTGTCGAGGCTCATCATACGAAGAAGCGCAAGCACCCCGCCAAGACTACCGCAGACAAGCTCAAAGCCATCGCTGAAGGAAATATGCCCTAGAGGCAATGATAAAGTTATTATTTATTTCCTTATTTCATGATAAATGTTTATTATTCATGCTAGAATTGTATTAACCGGAAACATAATACATGTGTGAATATATAGACAAACATAACGTCACTAGTATGCCTCTACTTGACTAGCTCATTAATCAAAGATGGTTATGTTTCCTAACCATAGACATGTGTTGTCATTTGATTAACGGGATCACATCATTAGGAGAATGATGTGATTGACATGACCCATTCCGTTAGCCTAGCACTTGATCATTTAGTATGTTGCTATTGCTTTCTTCATGACTTATACATGTTCCTGTAACTATGAGATTATGCAACTCCCGTTTATCAGAGGAACACTTTGTGTGCTACCAAACGTCACAACGTAACTGGGTGATTATAAAGGAGCTCTACAGGTGTCTCCGAAGGTACATGTTGGGTTGGCGTATTTCGAGATTAGGATTTGTCACTCCGATTGTCGGAGAGGTATCTCTGGGCCCTCTCGGTAATGCACATCACTATAAGCCTTGCAAGCAATGTAGCTAATGAGTTAGTTATGGAATAATGCATTACGTAACGAGTAAAGAGACTTGCCAGTAACGAGATTGAACTAGGTATTGGATACCGACGATCGAATCTCGGGCAAGTAACATACCGATGACAAAGGGAACAACGTATGTTGTTATGCGATTTGACCGATAAAGATCTTCGTAGAATATGTAGGAGCCAATATGAGCATCCAGGTTCCGCTATTGGTTATTGACCGAGAATAGTTCTAGGTCATGTCTACATAGTTCTCGAACCCGTAGGGTCCGCACGCTTAACGTTACAATGACAGTTTTATTATGAGTTTATAAGTTTTGATGTACCGAAGATTGTTCGGAGTCCCGGATGTGATCACGAACATCACGAGGATTCTCGAAATGGTCGGGACGTAAAGATCGATATATTGGACGACTATATTCGGACTTCAGAAAGGTTTCGAGTGATTCGGGTATTTATCGGAGTACCGGAGAGTTACGGGAATTCGCCGGGGAGAAGTATTGGGCCTTATTGGGCCATACAGGAAAGAGAGAGGGGCTTCCTAGGGCAGGCCGCGCGCCCCCCAAGGCCTAGTCCGAATTGGACTAGGGGGAGGGGCCGCACCCCCTCCTTCCTTCCCTTCTCTCTTCCCTTTGCTTCTCTCCTACTCCTACTACATGGAAGGGCTCCTAGTTCTACTAGGAAAGGGGGAATCCTACTCCCGGTGGGAGTAGGACTCCCCTAGGGCGCGCCATAGAGAGGGCCGGCCCTCCCCCTCCTCCACTCCTTTATATACGAGGGCGGGGGGCACCCCATAGACACACAAGTTGATCTTCGTGATCGTTCTTAGTCGTGTGCAGTGCCCGCCTCCACCATATTCCACCTCGGGCATATCGTTGCGGTGCTTAGGCGAAGCCCTGCATCGGTAGAACATCATCATCATCACCATGTTGTCGTGCTGACGGAACTCATCCCCGACACCCTGCTGGATCGGAGTCCGGGGATCATCATCGAGCTGAACGTGTGCTGAACTCGGAGGTGCCATACGTGCAGTGCTTGGATCGGTTGGATCGTGAAGACGTACGACTACATCAACCGCGTTGTCATAACGCTTCCACTTACGGTCTACGAGGGTACATGGACAATACTCTCCCCTCTCGTTGCTATGATCATCATGATCTTGCATGTGCGTAGGAATTTTTTTGAAATTACTACGTTTCCCAACAGTGGCATCCGAGCCTAGGTTTTATGCGTTGATGTTATATGCACGAGTAGAACACAAGTGAGTTGTGGGCGATACAAGTCATACTACTTACCAGCATGTCATACTTTGGTTCGGCGGTATTGTTGGATGAAGTGGCCCGGACCGACATTACGCGTACGCTTACGCGAGACTGGTTTTACTGCCGTGCTTTGCACACAGGTGACTAGCGGGTGTCTGTTTCTCCAACTTTAGTTGAACCGAGTGTGGCTATGCCCGGTCCTTGCGAAGGTTAAAACAGCACTAACTTGACGAACTATCGTTGTGGTTTTGATGCGGAGGTAAGAACGGTTCTTGCTCAGCCCGTAGCAGCCACGTAAAATTTTCAACAACAAAGTAGAGGACGTCTAACTTGTTTTTGCAGGGCATGTTGTGATGTGATATGGTCAAGACATGATGCTATATTTTATTGTATGAGATGATCATGTTTTGTTGAAGTTATCGGCAACTGGCAGAAGCCCTATGGTTGTCTCTTTGTTGCATAAGATGCAAGTGCCAAATAATTGCTTTACTTTATCGCTATGCGATAGCAATAGTTGCAAGAGCAATAGTTGGCGAGACGACCATGTGACGACACATTGATATAGATCAAGATGATGAAGATCATGGTGTCGTGCCGGTAACGATAGAGATCATGACAGTACTTTGGAGATGGAGATCAAAGGCGCAAGATGATCATGGCCATATCATGTCACATATTTTGATTGCTATGATGTTTATCTGTTATACATCTTATTCTGTTTTGTTTGACGGTAGCATTGTAAGATGATCTCTCACTAATTATCAAGAAGTGTTCTCCCTGAGTATGCACCGTTGCGAAAGTTCTTCGTGCTGAGACACCATGTGATGATCGGGTGTGATAGGCTCTACGTTCAAACACAACGGGTGCAAAACAGTTGCGCACGCGGAATACTCAGGTTAAACTTGACGAGCTAGCATATAACAGATATGGCCTTGGAACACGGAGACCGAAAGGTCGAGCGTGAATCATATAGTAGATATGATCAACATATTGATGTTCACCGTTGAAACTACTCCATCTCACGTGATGATCGGACATGGTGTAGTAGATATGGATCACGTAATCACTTAGAGGATTAGAGAGATGTCTTTCTAAGTGGGAGTTCTTTAGTAATATGATTAATTGAACTTAAATTTATCATGAAGTTAGTCCTGGTAGTATTTTGCAAATTATGTTGTAGATCAATAGCTTGCATTGTTGCTTTCATATGTTTATTTTTATATGTTCCTAGAGAAAATTGTGTTGAAAGATGTTAGTAGCAATTATGCGGATTAGATCCGTGATCTGAGGTTTATCCTCATTGCTACACACAAGAATTATGTCCTTGATGCACCGCTAGGTGACAGACCTATTGCAGGAGCAGATGCAGACGTTGTGAACATTTGGCTAGCTCAATAGTTTAGGGCACCATGCTTAACGGCTTAGAATCGGGACTTCAAAGGCGTTTTGAACGTCATGGACCATATGAGATGTACCAGGAGTTGAAGTTAATATTTCAAGCAAATACCCGAGTTGAGAGATATGAAGTCTCCAACAAGTTCTATAGCTAAAAGATGGAGGAGAATCGCTCAACTAGTGAGCATGTGCTCAGATTGTCTGGGTACTACAATCGCTTGAATCAAGTGGGAGTTAATCTTCCAGATAAGATAGTGATTGACAGAGATTCTCTAGTCACCATCACCAAGTTAGTAGAACTTCGTGATGAACTATAGTATGCAAGGGATGACAAAAAACGATTCCCGAGCTCTTCGTGATGTTGAAATCGATGAAGATAGAAATCAAGAAAGAGCATCAAGTGTTGATGGTTGACAAGATCACTAGTTTCAAGAAAAGGGCAAAGGGAAAGAAAGGGGAACTTCAAGTAGAATGACAAGCAAGTTGTCACTCCCATGAAGAAGCACAAAGCTGAACCAAAGCCTGAAACTGAGTGCTTCCACTGCAAAGGAAATGGTCACTGGAAGCGGAAATGCCCTGAATATTTGGTGGATAAGTAGGATGGCAAAATGAACAAGCGTATATTTGATATACATGTTATTGATATGTATTTTACTAGTGTTTATAGTAGCCCATGAGTATTTGATACTTGTTCAGTTGCTAAAATTAGTAACTCGAAATAGGAGTTACAGAATAAACAGAGACTAGTTGAGGGTGAAGTGACGATGTATGTTGGAAGTAGTTCCAAGATTGATATGATCATCATCACACTCTCCCTACACTTTTGAGATTAGTGTTAAACCTAAATAAATGTTATTTGGCGTTTGCGTTGAGCATGAATATGATTTGATCATGTTTATTGCAATACGGTTATTCATTTAAAGTCAAAGAATAATTGTTGTTCTGTTTACATGAATAAAACCTTCGATGGTCATACACCCAATGAAAATAGTTTGTTGGATCTCGATCGTAGTGATACACATATTCATAATATTGATGCCAAAAGATGCAAAGTTTATAATGATAGTGCAACTTATTTGTGGCACTGCCGTTTGGGTCATATCGGTGTAAAGCGCATGAAGAAACTCCATAAAGATGGATTTTCGGAATCACTTGGTTATGAATCATTTGATGCTTGCGAACCGTGCCTTTTGGGCAAGATGACTAAAACTCCGTTCTTCGGAACAATGGAACAAGCTACTGACTTATTGGAAATAATACATACCGATGTATGCGATCCAATAAGTATTGATGCTCGTGGCAAGGTATCGTTATTTTCTGACCTTCACAAGATGATTTGAGCAGATATGAGTATATCTACTTAATGAAGCACAAGTCTGAAACATTTGAAAAGTTCAAAGAATTTCAGAGTGAAGTGGAGAATCATCGTAACAAGAAAATAAAGTTTCTGTGATCTGATCGCAGAGACAAATATTTGAGTTACGAGTTTGGTCTTCAATTAAAACAATGTGGAATAGTTTCACAACTCACGCCACCTGGAACACCACAATGTAATGGTGTGTCCGAACGTCGTAATCGTACTTTACTAGATATGGTGCGATCTATGATGTCTCTTATCGGTTTACCACTATCGTTTTGGGGTTATGCATTAGAGACAGCTGCATTCACGTTAATAGGGCACCATCTAAATCCGTTGAGACGACACCGTATGAACTATGGTTTAACAAGTAAACCTAAGCTGTCGTTTCTTAAAGTTTGGAGTTGCGATCCTTATATGAAAAAGGTTTTCAACCTGATAAGCTCGAACCCAAATCGGAGAAGTGCGTCTTCGTAGAATACCCAAAGGAAACTGTTGGGTACTCCTTCTATCACAGATCCAAAGGCAAAACATTTGTTGCTAAGAATTGATCCTTTCTAGAGAAGGAGTTTCTCTCGGAAGAAGTGAGTGGGAGGAAAGTAAGAGCTTGATGAGGTAATTTGTACCTTCTCCCGAATTGGAAAGTAGTTAATCACAGAAATCAGTTCCGGTGATTCCGACACCAATTAGTGAGGAAGCTAATGATGATGATCATGAAACTTCAGATCAAGTTACTACAAAAACCTCGTAGGTCTACCAGAATAAGATCCACACTAGAGTGGTACGGTAATCCTAATTTAGAAGTCATGTTACTTTACCATGATGAACCTACAAAATATGAGGAAGCGATGATGAGCCCAGATTCCGCGAAATGGCTTGAGGCCATAAAATCTGACATATGATCCATGTATGAGAACAAAGTATGGACTTTGATTGACTTGCTCGATGATCAGCAAGCCATGTTAAATAAATGGATCTTCAAGAGGAAGACGGACACTGATAGTAGTGTTACTATCTACTAAGCTCGACTTGTTGCGAAAGGTTTTCGACAAGTTCAAGATGTTGAATACGATTAGATTTTCTCTCTCGTATCGATGCTTAAGTCTGTCTGAATCATGTTAGCAACTGCCACATTTTATGAAATCTGGCAAATGGATGTCAAAACTGCATTCCTTAATGGTTTTATTAAAGGAGAGTTGTATATGATACAACTAGAAGGTTTTGTCGATCCGAAAGGTGCTAACAAAATGTGCAAGCTCCAGCGATCCATCAATGGACTGGTGCAAGCATCTCGGAGTTTGAATATATGCTTTGATGAGTTGATCAAAGCATATGGTTTTATACAGACTTTTGGAAAGGCATGTATTTACAAGAAAGTGAGTGGGAGCTCTGTAGCATTTCTAATATTATATGTGGATGACATATTATTGATTGGAAATGATATAGAAATTGTTGATAGCATGAAAGGATACTTGAATAAGAGTTTTTCAAAGAAAGACCTCGGTGAAGCTGCTTAGACATTGAGCATCAAGATCTATATTGATAGATCAAAACGCTTGATAAGATTTTTCAATGAGTACATACCTTGATAAATTTTTGAAATAGTTCAAAATGGAACAGTCAAAGAAGGAGTTCTTGCCTGTGTTGCAAGGTGTGAAGTTGAGTAAGACTCAATACCCGACCATGGCAAAAATAGAAAGAGAATGAAAAGTCATTCCCTATGCCTCAGTCATAGGTTCTATAAAGTATGCTATGTTGTGAACCAGACATATTGTATACCTTGCTCTGAGTTTTGCAAAGGAATACAATTTTGATCTAAGAGTAGATCACTGGACATTGGTCAAAATTATCCTTAGTGGAATAAGGATATATTTCTCGATTATGGAGGTGACAAAAAGGTTCGTCGTAAAGGGTTACGTTGATGTAAATTTTGGCACTGGTATAGATGACTTTAAGTCTTAATCTGGATACATATTGAAAGTGGGAGCAATTAGCTAGAGTAGCTCCGTGCAGAGCATTGTAGACATAGAATATTTGCAAAATACATACGGCTCTGAATGTGACAGACCCGTTGACTAAGCTTCTCTCACGAGCAAAACATGATCACACCTTAGTACTCTTTGGGTGTTAATCACATAGCGATGTGAACTAGATTATTGACTCTAGTAAACCGTTTGGGTGTTGGTCACATGACGATGTGAACTATGGGTGTTAATCATATACATATATGAACATTGGTGTTAAATCACATGGCGATGTGAACTAGATTATTGACTCTAGTGCAAGTGGGAGACTGAAGGAAATATGCCCTAGAGGCAATAATAAAGTTATTATTTATTTCCTTATTTCATGATAAATGTTTATTATTCATGCTAGAATTGTATTAACCAGAAACATAGTACATGTGTGAATATATAGACAAACATAACGTCACTAGTATGCCTCTACTTGACTAGCTCATTAATCAAACATGGTTATGTTTCCTAACCATAGACATGCGTTGTCATTTGATTAACGGGATCACATCATTAGGAGAATGATGTGATTGACATGACCCATTCCATTAGCCTAGCACTTGATCGTTTAGTATGTTGCTATTGCTTTCTTCATGACTTATACATGTTCCTGTAACTATGAGATTATGCAACTCCCGTTTACCGGAGGAACACTTTGTGTGCTACCAAACGTCACAACATAACTGGGTGATTATAAAGGAGCTTTACAGGTGTCCCCGAAGGTACATGTTGGGTTGGCGTATTTCGAGATTAGGATTTGTCACTCCGATTGTCAGAGAGGTATCTCTGGGCCCTCTCGGTAATGCACATCACTATAAGCCTTGCAAGAAATGTAGCTAATGAGTTAGTTACGATGCATTACGTAACGAGTAAAGAGACTTGCTGGTAACGAGATTGAACTAGGTATTGGATACCAACGATCGAATCTCAGGCAAGTAACATACCGATGACAAAGGGAACAACGTATGTTGTTATGCGGTTTGACCGATAAAGATCTTCGTAGAATATGTAGGAGCCAATATGAGCATCCAGGTTCCGCTATTGGTTATTGACCGAGAATAGTTCTAGGTCATGTCTACATAGTTCTCGAACCCGTAGGGTCCGCATGCTTAACGTTACGATGACAGTTTTATTATGAGTTTATAAGTTTTGATGTACCGAAGATTGTTCGGAGTCCCGGATGTGATCATGGACATGACGAGGATTCTTGAAATGGTCGAGACGTAAAGATCGATATATTGGACGACTATATTCGGACTTTGGAAAGGTTCCGAGTGATTCGGGTATTTGTCGGAGTACCGGAGAGTTACGAGAATTCGCCGGGGAGAAGTATTGGGCCTTATTGGGCCATACGGGAAAGAGAGAGGGGCTGCCTAGGGCAGGCCGCACGCCCCCCAAGGCCTAGTCCGAATTGGACTAGGGGGAGGGGCCGCACCCCCTCCTTCCTTCCCTTCTCTCTTCCCTTTCCTTCTCTCCTACTCCTACTACATGGAAGGGCTCCTAGTTCTACTAGGAAAGGGGAATCCTACTCCCGGTGGGAGTAGGACTCCCCTAGGGCGCGCCATAGAGAGGGCCGTCCCTCCCCCTCCTCCACTCCATTATATATGGGGGCAGGGGGCACCCCATAGACACATAAGTTGATCTTCATGATCGTTCCTTAGCCGTGTGCAGTGCCCCCCTCCACCATATTCCACCTCGGTCATATTGTTGCGGTGCTTAGGCGAAGCCCTGCGTCGGTAGAACATCATCATCATCACCACGCCGTCGTGCTGACAGAACTCATCCCCAACACCCTGCTGGATCAGAGTCCAGGGATCGTCATCGAGGTGAACGTGTGCTGAACTCGGAGGTGCCGTACGCTCGGTGCTTGGATCGGTCGGATCGTGAAGACGTACGACTACATCAATCGCGTTGTCATAACGCTTCCGCTTATGGTCTACGAGGGTACATGGACAATACTCTCCCCTCTCGTTGCTATGCATCACCATGATCTTGCGTGTGCGTAGGAAATTTTTTTAAATTACTACGTTCCCCAACAATCACCCTGTCCAAGCCCCCCTCTCCGGGATCCCTCATTAAGCAAGTCCAGGTAATGTCTCTTGTTGACGATCTTTTTCTCGATCTTGATCGTGTTTTTTCATCTAACACGTAGTACTAGTACTGGTAGTAAAATTTCTGGGTGATCTTGCATGTGATTTGATTGTGCCAAATGACGGTTCTAAATACCTGTTTTGACCAAAACATGCGAGAGGTTGACACTGATTTCTTATAGATTACTTTCAACTACTCCCTCTGTCCCAAATTTCTTGTCTTAGATTTGTCTAGATGCGGATGTATCTAATACTAAAATGTGACTTGATACATCCGTATCTAGACAAATCTAAGACAAGAATTTTGGGACGGAGGGAGTACTTTATGAACATCAATGCTACCTTTTAAGAGGGTATATTTGCCTCAGTAACTTGTGTTATGGATATTGCATGTAATCCCTCTGCTCTCATGCCTTTGAAGACATGTTCTAGTGTCTTTGTTCACTCATTTCTGTGCGTATATGTAGTCATATATGGAGTATAATATCGAAAATCATCTTATATTTCTGAACGGAGGTAGTAATGAAATATGGTTTCTGTTTGAATTAGAACCAGGTCCGCGGTGGAGATGAAGTTCTCAAAGTCATGCCGTGTGAACTGGACGACCTGATGATGAGTTCTACTGCTGAACTATCCAGTTGCTGTGTCCTTGTCGCCACGTGTCCTGAACTAGTGTTTTCCTGTAGCATTGTTGTCAAGCGTGTTCTCGATGCTTTACTTGACCACAACAATTTCCTGGCTATGCCTTCGATTACGAAGGGTGTGGTTCTTGTAAAGCTTCCCAACAAATCTGATGCGGCCTGTCTTCATCATCATGTTTATGAGTGGAAAGACCACTCTGTTAGGTTCTCCAAGGTTGACAAGATGGGGATGGTGCATGTAGACATCTCACACGAAGTCCATGGCCTAGTCAGTTATGCGGGGTTCATCCCGTAGGTCGGTGGCAAGAAATAGTCTGCAGAGTTTAGTTAGTGCAACTTTGCTTGTCTGTAGTAAGTATTATTGTTCAGTACTTGATTTGTGTTTGTGAACCCTGTATTGTTTATTAGTACTACCGCTTTTGGTGTGTGGTCTGTCCTGAGAACGATCTATGTTAATGTCTGTCCACTCAATTCAGTCTGTACATTTTGAAGTATCCAGATCATACTTTTTGTGAGGACGGTTTATCAATTATGGTTACACTCCAATATCTGTATGCATTGCAGGGTTTATCGCGCCCACCATGATTTCCAGTCCCATGGATGTTCGGTCCATATGATTTGTCACGACCTTTGGACTGTCCTGCTTGTGGGAGTAGGCAGGGCCCCTGCATGCCACGCGTAGTTGGACGATCAATCTTCTATTTAGTATTTTAACATAGTGATTTCCTGGTAAGGATTCACTCGTGTCACATCAAGTAAATCTTATTGATTTACTGTCTAAATCTTATTGATTTAATGTCATGTTTTCTTTCTTTTCCTACAATTTTATGATGCAGGTTTTGCCATGTGACATTCATCACAGAATAAACCATTTGGTTTGCTCTACGATGGCTATTTTTGCAGGTTTCACTTCTTATGTCGTGTCAGTAACGAAGGCACTGTCCATCTCTTATATTACTAGAAAAATTGGATCAGTCTGTTGTCTGAGTACAAGCTGAAAACCTATGATGAACTGCAATTTGGTTTAACAAAAACGCCACAATTAGTCCTTCTCGCGTTTAAAAGAAATTAAGAAAAAAACTGGATCACGGTCACAGATCCTAGTCAAGTTAGAAAGCTGATCATAGCAGACCAGACACGATCACCGTTGTCTCGCACAGATCGAGCACCGACAGTTGCTCTAGCACTGACAACGGCAGCAGCTCAGTCTGATCCAGCTGAGGATTGGGCACTGACCGCGTCAGTGGATCAGTCTGATCTACTGGAGGATCGGGCATCGACACCGACACCAGCTCTACAAGGAGCACCATCTCCGGCAGCAGCAGCGGCTTCGGCAGCTGCACCAACACTTGCACTTGCATTTGGTCTGACCCGTGCAGTTGCACCGGCAACAGACTGGGCTGCAGTTCGCACTTCATATACCAAAGTCCTTACAAAAACCAACATGTCCACCTTCTTGGTAAGCATTGGCCGCCCAAGTGCTTCGTTCTTTTTTCTTTCCATGTTGTTTCACATGATTCACTGTGTTGATCTAACTGTTTGGGTATGTCTTCTTGTTAGAAACAGAGAATTCCTAGAGCAACGAGGGAGTCGTTCAACAATCCGGGCGACCGCGGCCAAGTTTCTCTTACCATGTGCAGCCTTGGTGTGAATGAACCTGCTCAATATACCGTAAGTACAAAGGATGGTCGCATGATGATTGATGCTAAAGGATGGTCAAGGTTCAAATCTAAATCATATCTTGCGGTAGGGGATGATGTCAAAATCGAACTTTCTCGTCAAGGAGAGCTGGTCCAAATCAACTTTGAAATTCTTCAGTAGCAACACGCAACTGCCGAACTGATCTATCCTCCGAGAGATTTTGATGTAATAATCTGGCATGGTGAAACAAATGTCCTGTGTGTATAAGTAGTACGACAATATTATTTATCACATGGTATATCGTTGATAGAATTGCAACTCTGATTGCTGGTTAGGAACTATCATTCGATTTCATTCCAACAGCTGTCGTGCTTTATTCAATTTTGTGTATTCTCCTTGTGACAGCATCTAAAACCAGCGCAGTACCGTTCGCTTGCAATATAAAAAGCGCTGAGGTAGAACACATGGGCCCCCAAACATGCAGGGTCGGCCTGCGACCCAAAGTCCAGAACCGTGAGCCTATCTGAGTATTATATTCTCAGCTGAACCCCCATAAAAAAATCTGAACCCCCATAATGCCCGTGCGTTGCAGAGGAAGTATATTTCTCGGCAAGGTGAGCCTGTGATATAAAAGATTTGTATATTTCTTTACAGAGGGAGTATCTCTCTGTCAAAAAATATATTTATGTGTAACTAGTTACTCCTCTATTTCTACTTCCTTTCGCTGATATGTGGGGCAACCGGCAATGGGGTCCACGTGCCATATGCACAAATTGGAGTGCACAACTTCACGGTAGACACACCCCGGTTGTAGCGCCGCAGTAATGCCCAATGAGCCGTCAAATCACAACCCCCCCCCTTTCCAGCTTTAGCGGTAAGCTGGACGGACAAAGCGGCAATATTTCACTGGGCCTGAATCCTGTTCTCCCTCGTCTGCTTGTTCAGAGAAAACCCCTGCTCGGCGATTGCATAGGGTTTTCTCATGGAGAACCAGGTACGAATTCTTCATCCATCCCCGATAAATCCAAGTCCCTTGGTCGCAGGTAATCCTAGGATGGCAGCCACCGCCGTTGATGCATTTTTCTTCGTACTGAATCTAGTGTGTATCAGTTGCAGTGCCCAAAGTGCGAGTACCCTACAGATTTCTGCGCCCACGGCGAGACGCCACACTTGTTCCTTCTCATCCTACCACAACATTTTGAAACACGCACAATATGTTCTTAGAATCCTCTTCTCTATCCGGGAGGGTGGTTTTTTTTGAACATGCGGTGTTCTCATATTATTTTTCCTGTAGTGTATTATTTGCTCTGCCAGAACACATGTACTCAAGATGCTCGACCTTGCCATAACTGAATACACTAGTTTAATGGTCATAGTGAAGACAATCCATGGATATTGCTTCCGAGTTGGGTTCATGAACCAAGAAGATCGCTACTTTTTTTATGGCCGAACTTGGATAAACTTTCTCAAGTGTTACGGACTGAAAGTTGGCGCACAAATATTGATGGAAATAGCAGAACCTGGTCTCATCTTCACTACGATCTTCCACCCCGACGTCGTTCCAATTGTTCATCCATGTTAGTTTTGTATCTGGTTCTTGCTTGTTGCCTCGATTACTTCTTAATCCACCTATTCTGTCTAACTAATCACAATTTAACTTTAGAAGTAGCAACGAATCTCTCACGACGATGCTACTTCTAACTAATATTGTCTTATAATTGGTGGCACGTGTAGGTTTTTTCAGAGTTAAGCAGTCTGCTCGTTTGTTACTCTGTAGTAACTCGGCTATTACTAATGGCACTGAAGTTGACTGGATCGACATCCACATGTTCCTACACTTTATTGATCGTCTTGAGGTCCTTGTGGGGCGTTTCAATGGTGGAAGGCCACATGGGATATGTGTGCCAGTGCTGCACTCGTTGAACAGGCCCAACTGTGTCGAGAAACTTATGGTACGAGCTATTTTCTGTTATATATGTTGTTCATAAACTATTGCTTATACACAGTTTTACAGTTGTGATCTTCTTGAAACAGGAACTGCCGAGTTCTATTGTTCCTATACAGATGCCTGACCATGGTCGGGTCAGACTTGCGCTTGGTCACAACATGATGTTTATGTCGACGTACTCAATTCCCCTTGGAGGCGAAAAGATACTTATTCGTGGGTGGTCTCAGATAATGAAGGCCCGTCCATCTTGGAGAATAGGACAGAAGATTATGTTCATGCTTTTACATGGCTCTAAAGCAAATATCGTGTTTATTGACCACGTTGCGAGATGAAGCCGCTTTCAGAAGGTTGTGGATGTGCGGGGTGGCGCCTGGGCCTTGTCCTGGGGCTTGGCGGCCTCACCTTGGTTAACTGTAGCCTGTAGGCAAAGTAGCACTGTTCGAGGCATGCTTTGTACGGTTGAACCTGTATAAGTACTCATACTGCTTTCAGCTTTGGTTGTTAAGTGCCACTGCTAGTTTCAGTTAAGGTTGTTAAGTACTCCTGCTGCTTTTATAGTCTGTCATGTTTCTTCTGTCCTGTCTTCCTCCAGCCGCTAAAACCAAACCAGTGCAGGCAGGGCCGCCTACTTCCGCCTCCCACGGCTGGCTGCACCTCAGCGCACGCATCGCCGCCCCACTGTCTCCTAAATCGTTAAAGCCGACATCCTCCGTGTGCTTTGGTGCGCTCGCCGCGGCGCCGCCCTCTCATGTTGTCAACATGGTCAACAAACAACAGGGATCGACAGAAGTACGTGGAGAGGATGACAGTAGGGCCCCACCACGTCAGCGTATGGAAAAATAAAATGCTTCCTCCTAGTGTTTTCCTGACATGTGGGACCCACGACATTGTGAGCTTATATAGTCAATAGACAAGAGAACAACACAAGATCGGCCGACACCTGGGACGTAGCCACTCGAGCAGTATTTTTTTTGTTTGGTATTGTTGAGACGGAGCAGGGTTTGAATTGGGCTGTGGCCCGTCTAGCCCAGGCTTCTATTTTATGTTCACCATGTGACCAGCCCAGCTATTTTTTTCTTTGTGCAAATGAGCCCAGTTTATTTTTTCTGAAGAATACCCAATCCAGGCCTACTTATTTTTCTACGCCTTGAAAGTAATATGAAATGGGTTGTAAATATAAAAACAGATGACAAATTGGCAATTACTTTATAATTTCTGATTTTTTTCACATTTTCAGATTCCTATTTCACTGGGCATTAACCTAATTCAAATATATCTTCAAAGTACTTTAAATCTGGCTCGACATTTCGTTATTAAAAATAGTTTGGAACCCACAGAAATATGCGAAATTGGCCCTGGCCAACCAAAAAAAACGACTGCAATAAATTGCATAAGAAGTTGCCATGAGCTATATATAAATTATTAAAAAAAGAGGGACTGGTCTGACTTGTGGGCCTGTTTAGTTGACGCGTATGCAATATTTTTTTAGTTATTATATACTACATCAACAAACGATTCTAGCATACGTAACTGTTGGATGTCAATTCAACGGCCGTCGTGTTTCTTCAATCTCTAATCTTCTTGCTCCATCCACCAAAGCAGTGCCGGTGGGACCGCCTGCTCCCGCCTTCCGTGGCCGGCTGTGCTACCGTGCAGGCCTCAGCGCCCCCTACTACTCCCACTACTGGCCAGGGCATCCCTCTACTCACCCACACCCCGTGTTATTCTATGGCGACGGCAGCCGAACTGGTGAACCCTCATACTCCTCTTCGCGCGGGCTTCCACTGCCGCGTCTTCCCTGGCTCCACGTCATCCCCTTCCTAGGCCTCGCCATCGTCCACCGCCGTGGTGCTCTCGGCGCGGCGTGGTCAATGTAGTCAACGACCGACTTCCATTAGAAGAGTACTGTACATGGAGGGGCTGACAACTGGGTCCACGGCAGCCGCAAGGAAGTGCCTCCTTATTACACGGAAAATAATTATTCCTCCACCTGACATCTGGGACCCATGGGACGGGCCACCAGTATTTCGCAAAAAAACATTTCCCCCTGACTACTGGGACCAATAGGTTGGACCATCGTATTTCGCAAAAAAAATGTTCCCCCCGTTGTCAGCTCGGACCCACCGGAAGTGCCTCCTTATTACGCACAAAAAAATGAATACCCCCTGCTAGCTGGGACCAACCTTGGTGGGAGGCTGACTTGTGGGCCTACTAAGTTGACTGGGACGGAGGCCTTTGTCAACTTTAGTCAATTTATGAACGATTCTAGCTCCAGTGACCGTACGATGTCGATCCAACAGCCATAGTGCTTCTTCAACCTCTGGTCTTCTTGCTCCTGCCGCCCGTGGCCGGCTGTGATGCCGCGGAGGCCTCACCACCCCCTACTACTCCCACCGCTGCCAGGACATCCCTCTGCGCACCCACACCCCCTGTTATTCTGCGGCGACGGCAGCCTCACACCGCAGCCGAACAAGTGAAGCCTCTTACTCCTCCACGCATGGGCATCCACTGTCGCGTCTTCCCCGGCTCCGCGTCATCCCCTTCCTAGGCCTCGCCGTCGTCCACCGCCCTGGTTCTCTCGGCGCGGCGTGGTCAACATGGTCAAGGAATGTCTTCCATCGGACGTGGACGGTACGTGGAGAGGCTGACAGCTGGGTCCACGGCCGCAGCAAGGAAGTGCCTCCTTATTACGTGCAAAATAATTATTCCTCCACCTGAAAGCGAGGACCCACCGGATGGGCCACCGTATTTCGCGAAAAAAATGTTTCCCCCTGTCTGCTGGGACCCACCAGCTACATCTTCGCACGCAAGGAAGTGCGTCCAGAAAAAAACGATTTGCCCCCCTGACTGCTGGGACCCACCAGCTACATCTTTGCATGCAAGGAAGTGCGTCCGGGAAAAAAAAACAAAAAGATTTGCCCCCCTGACTGCTGGGACCCACCAGCTACATCTTCGTAGGCAAGGAAGTGCCTGACAGTCGGGACCCACCTGGTCGAAGCGTACGTACCATTGTCATTCTGGTCGCGAACGTGTACGTACATACTGGTCGATGTAGAGGCGCGCACGTGTCGTAGTAGATGCGCGCACGTGTCGTAGTAGAGGCGCGCACGTAGCATGTACACGTACGTTCAGCGGCGAGGGTGCAAGAAAGAAAATACGGCCACGTACGTACATACAGGCAGGGTCTCGAACGCCTACTCGCACATACGTACATGGCTGGGTCGGAACGGAGAAACAGCATCGTCGTCGTGTTCATGGGGAGGCAACGGAATGCGTCGTGTTCATCGGGAGGCAACGGAACGCGTGGGAGCCAACCGGCTGGGTCGGAACGGAATGCGTGGTCGTGTTCATCGGGAGGGCTTGGACGGAACAGGCGATGGAAACAAGGCCTCGCGTACCGCACAACGGAGGAAACGGCCTTGTGTTCGACCGGCCACGTTCGAAACGAGGTCCTGTTGATCGGGAGGGGCCTGGCGTACCGCAAAACGAAGGAAACGGACCTCCTACGGTCGAAACGGGGGTCCTGTTGATCGGGGGGGTGTGGCGTACCGCAAAACGGACGAAACGGACTTGTGTTGGAGCGCTACGGTCGAAAGGGGGTCCTGTTGATCGGGAGGGGTGTGGCGTACCGCAAAACGGACAAAACGGACTTGTGTTGGAGCGTTACAGTCGAAACAGTCGGGGGGGGGGGAGGGGTGTGGCGTACCGCAAAACGGGACTCCACGGGAAACTGTTCATCTCCACCGTCGACCTCCTCCAGCCTCCACGGGCTACCGTCGACCTGCTCCAGCCTCCACGGGCTCCTGTTCATCCAGCCTCCACCACGCGCTACTCCACCAGCTACTGTTCAACCACCCCTCCACGGGCACCCCTCCACCGTCGATTGTTCATCCAGCCCTCCACACCACAGGGTCCTGTTCAACCACCCCTCCACGGCCACCCCTCCACCGTCTACTATTCATCCAACCCTCCACACCATGGGTTCCTGTTCATCCAGAGGCAACGCCACCACTCACTGTTCATCCAACCCCCCTCCCCCCCCAACAACGCTCACTGTTCATCCCAGAGGCACCATCGATCGGCTTCAGTTAGCAGCAGTAGCGAAGGAATCGCTCCATCAGGTTCAGTTAACAGCCATCGATCGATCGCTCGGGTTCAGTAACACGTAGCCTGTAGTGCAATCGCTCGGGTTCAGTTAGAGCCCAACGCCTCGCTCGGCTTCAGTTAGAGCCAACGCCTCGCACACACACGCGTACATACGAGAGAAACGCGCATCGCTCCACCCCCGACCTCCCACCGTAACCGGCAACTCCCCAAAATTTTCCTCCCCCTCGCTTCTACCACGGTTTTTTCCGTCATGGACGGCCCAAAGAATGTCATGCAGCTGCGTCTCCGGCCCGCCCAGGACGAAAAGCCTATTTTTTGTCATGATTTTTTGTCATAGAAGTAGGAGCCCAACACATCTATGATGATACCGGGTTTTGTCACAATTATCATCATAGAAGTGTCATATGTATGACAGGAAAAAAATTCGTTCGGCCCAAAATGTCACGGATGTGTATTTTTTTGTAGTGCATGCACGCAAAGATTTAATGGACATTGTAATCTCAACATGTGATGGGGAGCTCTAAATTTGAATTTGAAACTTATAAAACGAAAAGATTCAAAACAAATAAACTGGGAGAGAGGGAGTATATCGTAGGATGTGTCCCATACAAAATTAGTCCCCTAGTTTGTCACCGCGGAGATGCGGTTAGAAAGGAGCACAGTGTCTTCAGACTCGTACGGCAACAAATTGGCCGCAGACAGCATGGTCCGCCTTTGACCGCCATGTGCAAGGTTCGTGCTATCTTATTCAATCTCACCGTGGTTCCATCGTACCAATTCATGCGGTGGCCCGTTGCATGGCTGATCCCAATGTTGGACAAACGTTCTACGGGAACGGTGTCACCATTGTAAATGTTGTGCAAATTTGTGACGCCCGGGTAATTAAGCTACAGTAATCCCCACTAATGATGCCACATCACCTCGGTTACTGTTGACGAATCTCGCGTTAGTTCAAATCCGATTCAAAATTCAAATTCAAAATAAAGTCAAAAAATAAAAGTTTTCAAATATTAAAACTAAAGTGTTCGGGTGGTTCCAACTAATTCATAAGTAATTATGGTGGAGGAACCACACTTTTATAAAACGCATAAATACTCTAAAATGTTTTGAACAGTAGCAAAACAATTAGTTGAATTCCTTTTACAATAAATAAAATATTAAACTATTTTATTTAGTTACCCAAATTAATGTGGCAGTAGTATGTATTAGCAATACCAATTTAGGAACCATTGGTGTATTTTGTAAAACTAAAATAAAAGAAAACTAGTCATAAAACAGAAAAGAAAAGTAAAAGGAAAAAAAGTAAAAAAAAAAGAAAAGAAGAGAGAGACACCCCCCCCCCGCTGGGCCACGGCCCAGCAGGCCATCGGGCCGCCAGGCCGGCCCAGCCGCACCCCACCCCCTCCTCCTTATCCCACCAGGGGAAAACCCTAATCCCCCACACCCCCCACGTCGTCCACGCCCCCCCTCCCGATCCAGATTTGGATCGGGGACGAACCCCCCACACCCCCCACGTTCCCCTCGCCCCCTCCCCACCTCGATTCGGATCGGGGGCGCTTGCCCCCGGCGACCGCGTCGCCGCCGCCGCGCGGGCCCGCCGCCCCGACGACTGCGCCCCGTCGCATCCGCCCCCGACGCCGTCTCCATCGCCTCGGAGGCGACGGCCTCCCCACCTCGTCGCGCCAGACCGCGTCGTCCCCGCCTCTCCCTCTCGCTACTTCCTCCCCGGGATGGACGCCATCGCCTCGCCGTACCCGTCGCCGGCGCTGCCCGATCTCGTCGTCCTCGCCGTCAGCGCCACCTCCCCGACCTCGACCTCCTCCTCGCGGCCCCGTCGCCTCTACCTCTTCGCCCCGACGCCCGCCGACGCCGGCGCCCTGACGCCGCCTCACCGCTGGACCGCCCCGCCGGCCTCCCCGAGCGCTTCCCCGTCTCCTCCCCGAGCACGCCTCGCTCAACTACAGGGCGCTGTGAGCTCCCCTTCCCTTCTTCCTCCCTAGTGGATCCGCCACCGTGCCCACACGCGAGCGCTCGTCCTCCCCAGTATCTCACTTCACCCCCTGCACTGCTCATGCCCACACGCGCCCATCTACGCCGATCCGCGCCCATCATGGCCATCGCGCACACTCGCCCCGCCGAACTGCTCCGGCCGGTTGCGGCTGCCCTGCCGTGGCCGCCGGCCGGCCTGCCTGCGCCCTGCGGCCTCCCCGTGCCGTGCTCCTCTGCCGCCGTGCTCGGCCTGCTGCTGTGGCCTCGGGCACGAGCGCCCGCACCCAGCGCCCGAACCCGCCGCCCCTCGTCTCCGTCCTGCCGGCCTCGAACACGGTCTCGCCGGAGCCCGGTCCGGCCACCGCGCCCCTGCCCCTTCCCTGTGTGCGTTCGTGCACAGGAGGGAGGTGGCCTGAGCCACTTGCAGGTGGGGCCCTCCCCCTTGTAAATCAGAAAGACGAAAAAAAAAGGAATAAAAAAAAGACTTAAAAAAATATATAATAATAAATAAAAATGATTAATTAATTAAGTAAATAATTAATTTAATTAATCCTGATAAATTAAACCTAATGACTAATTAACCTAATTAACTACTATTAATTAAACTTAACTAAGATAATTAGTTAACAGAGTATGACGAACGGGACCCACATGTCAGGGTTGACTCGGTCAACCCTGTTGACTGATGATGTCAGCATGACATCATGCTGATGTCATAAAAGCATTTTCGAAATTAATTAAATAATTAATTAAATTCCTGAAATTAATAAAATCTTTTAAAAATCATATCTTTTAATCCGTAATCCGGATTAAAATATTTTCAACATGAAAGTTGCTCAGAACGACGAGACGACTCTGGATACGCGGTCCGTTCGTCCGCCACACACCCCTAACCTATCGAACCCGCAACTTTCCCCCTCCGGCTCCTCTGCCCGAAAACACGAAACATCGGGAATACTTTCCCGGGGGTTTTCCCCCCTTCACCGGTATCACCTACTACCGCGTTAGGGCACACCGAACACCGCGTATTGCCTTGTTATATTTTGTGATGCTTTGTTTGCTCTGTATTCATTATTCTTCCCCCTCTTCTCTCCGGTAGACTACGAGACCGACGCTGATGCCACCGAGTACGACTACGTCACCGACGACCCCTCCTTGTCTGAGCAACCAGGCAAGCCCCCCCTTTGATCACCAGATATCGCCTATTCTATTCTATACTGCTTGCATTAGAGTAGTGTAGCATGTTACTGCTTTTCGTTAATCCTATTCTGATGCATAGCCTGTCTTTGCTGCTACAGTCATTGATACCTTACCCGCAATCCTAAATGCTTAGTATAGGATGCTAGTGTTCCATCAGTGGCCCTACACTCTTGTCCGTCTGCCATGCTATACTACTGGGCCGTGATCACTTCGGGAGGTGATCACGGGCATATACTATATACTTTACACTGTTACATTACCTGTGATACTGTACGGAGTTGGGGGCTGAAAGGACAGGTGGCTCCATCCCGGTAGAGGTGGGCCTGGGTTCCCGACGGTCCCCGACGGTTACTTTGTGGCGGAGCGACAGGGCAGGTTGAGACCACCTAGGAGACAGGTGGGCCTGGCCCTGTTCGGCGTTCGCGGATACTTAACACACTTAACGAGATCTTGGTATTTGATCTGAGTCTGGCTACGAGCCTATAGGCACTAACCATCTACGTGGGAGTAGTTATGGGTATCCCGACGTCGTGGTATCAGCCGAAGCACTTCAGACGTCAGCGACGGAGCGGCGCGCGCCGGATTGGAACGTAAGCCTGCTCTTGTATTAAGGGGGCTAGTTCCGCTTTCGGCCGCGTACGCAACGTGCAGGTGTGCTATGGGCGATGGGCCCAGACCCCTGTGTGCTTAGGTTTAGACCGGCGTGCTGGCCTCTCTGTTTTGCCTAGGTGGGGCTGCGACGTGTTGATCTTCCGAGGCCGGGCATGACCCAGGAAAGTGTGTCCGGCCAAATGGGATCGAGCGTGTTGGGCTATGTGGTGCACCCCTGCAGGGAAGTTAATCTATTCGAATAGCCGTGATCTTCGGTAACAGGACGACTTGGAGTTGTACCTTGACCTTATGACAACTAGAACCGGATACTTAATAAAACACAACCTTCCAAGTTCCACAGACAACCCGGTGATCGCTTTTTCGCAGGGCGACGAGGAGAGGATCGCCGGGTAGGATTATGCTATGCGATGCTACTGGAGATGCTACTTGGAGATGCTACTTGGAGGACTACAATCTACTCTCTTCTACATGCTGCAAGACGGAGGCTGCCAGAAGCGTAGTCTTCGATAGGATTAGCTATCCCCCTCTTATTCTAGCATTCTGCAGTTCAGTCCACTGATATGGCCTCCTTACACATATACTCATGCATATGTAGTGTAGTTCCTTGCTTGCGAGTACTTTGGATGAGTACTCACGGTTGCTTTCTTCCCCCTTTTCCCCCTTTCCTTTCTTCTGGTTGTCGCAACCAGATGCTGGAGTCCAGGAGCCAGACGCCACCGTCGACGACGACCCCTACTACACCGGAGGTGCCTACTACTACGTGCTGCCCGCTGACGATGACCTGGAGTAGTTAGGAGGATCCCAGGCAGGAGGCCTGCGTCTCTTTCGATCTGTAACCCAGTTTGTGCTAGCCTTCTTAAGGCAAACTTGTTTAACTTATGTCTGTACTCAGATATTGTTGCTTCCGCTGACTCGTCTATGATCGAGCACTTGTATTCGAGCCCTCGAGGCCCCTGGCTTGTATTATGATGCTTGTATGACTTATTTATGTTTTAGAGTTGTGTTGTGATATCTTCCCGTGAGTCCCTGATCTTGATCGTACACATTTGCGTGCATGATTAGTGTACGATTGAATCGGGGGCGTCACAAAATTGATGTTGGTAGCCTCCCGTACATATGCAAGCCAATCTCCACTCGCACCGAGCCTGACCTATGAAACAGTGGGCAGCGGGAGAATTAGGACATGGACACGGAAGTAGTCTTTAGAATGCATTTACTACATGATCAAACTCATCTTACCTGCTCCTCGGAGGAAACCCGAGTGCCCCTCAACATCGGCATCTCAAGGGGCGTCAACTTGCAACTACGGCCACGCCGCGCTGGAGATACCCCCAAGGAAACATCCTTGTGCATTCCATGGAACATCAAGATGCATTTGTATGAGTAGTTTATCTTGTGAGAGAAAAGGATGGATGAGGGAAGGCCTCTAGAGATAGAGATGGACACTACTACTACCAATGTGCTGGCCCGTGTGTTGCAATGGATCCAAAGTAGTAGAATAATACGTGTTCACATGCTTGAAATATAAACACTCTAGTTTTGATATACATGTGTCAGCAGACATGACAGCTTGTCCATGGAAGTTGAACCACGACGACCATCACGTTTCTTGTTTCTACAACTGCCACACCCACACGCGATTCCCACGACGTCGCTCCAACCCACGGCACGACGTACCCCGACATGGACATGGATCCTCTGACGTGGCTATCACTGCCTTGCCCAGCCTTTCCTTCGTTGACAGGTGGGACCCACGCTTATGGGTCCCACATGTCAATGAGAGAATGGTAGGATTATTCGCGTCAGGGGATCCTCATCCCCCCGACGTGCCCCTCACCCCTCTCGGCCCCACCGCTCCACTGTCTTTGTGTGCATGACATGCGGGCTAGCTAAACTGCGGCGGCCATCCACTTTCTACCACAGACACACCCGATTGGACGTGGTTTGCCTGCTCTGCTGTTGTGCTCCAATCCGTACTCCCACACCATCGAATTTTCATCCAGCGGCTGTGACACATTTTGTCCCGGGCATCAATCCTCAGTTGGAGTACTTATGTACTATAGGTAGTACCCACCGGTGTGGCCATCTATGCCTCGTAATGCCCCGACGCCCAGCTGTGGCACCCTCGCCACGGCCACGCCACCACCGGCCGGTTCATCCCGAACGAGTGAGTCACGAACCACGCCACCACCATGAGAATGACATGTGGGCCAGCCGCATTTAAGGTCTGCATGTCATTGACTCATAGGCCGGGCACTAAGCCACTAAAGTTCGGTCCCGTGGGCCCCAAGAGGGAAATGTAACTCCTGCGGCAGGCCTTATGGTGCTCTCGTAGTACGAGCTCGTGCCAAAACTGGAATTTGTTTCTTACTACTACCAACTAGTACTAGTAAGGTACACGTGCATTGCACACATGAGATTCTGGTGGTTTGTGCATTATGCTTCTACATGTGGAGTTTTCTAGATTCTAACATGTGGCAAAATCTGGTGAATGTAAGGTTAGGCAAGTTTGATTAACTTAGGTGAGTGTTTGGTTCAAGCCACACCTTAGGCAAGCCACACTAAGGCCCCACATGACATACACACAAAAAATGTGGCAAGATTCCCTTAGGCTTGCCAACTTGTGGCTCTCATTTTGAAGAACTAATAACTTTGCCTAAGCTTAGTTGTGGCAAAATTAGTCATGAATTAAGTTCAACCATGGAGTCTTCTAGATTATACATGTGGCAGAATCTGGTGGATGATATCCAACGGCCAGTAGTGCTCGGATTTGCCATCTTTGTACCATCGGATTGGCTTCATCCAACGACCAACTTTCAAAGTTTTTCACACACTATATAGGGGGTATAGATATAGATGTGTCGGTCCGTTGCAATGGATCCAAAGTATATCTATTTAGTGGAGTGCACTCTAAACACATTATCTATTTATTTTTCTCTAACCTTTCATATCCATGCAACCAAGCCACATAAGCTTCATGGGTGCCCCCCACATCATATTATTCATACTACGTTGATTGAAAAAAGGATAAATCACCCAAAACAATATCTTCCCGTTTTTTTCCTACGATGTTGTCCGTGTACGTACCTACTAGTTGTATAGTGGTAGTACTAGTAATATAGTATTAGGAGTACAAACTTGGTACTAGTAGGAGTAGTACTAGTACGGAATGCTCCTACTCTATCAACGAGCCCCATCTGATACCAAATTTCTTGGCTTCCGTGCTACAGCTAGATCTTCCCCTCGTTTCTGTTTTCCAACCCGGCGGTGGGCGGGGTGTCGGTTTGCTCAACGGCGGTCCCACATGAAAGTGAAAATGCTAGGCAACACGCCTTCCCTAAGCTATGTGTCGTGCCGGATGGGCCGTGGCGTACTCCCGATTCCCGGGTGTGTGGGGGTGCGACATGAACGCAGCAAGCCTTTTCCTTTTACTAGCAATGTGCCCGTGCGTTGCGACGGATCCAAAGTAGTAGAATAGTAGTATTTGTTCACAAACTTGAAAGAAATCACTATTGTTTTGATATACTCCTAATATATTACTCCCTCTGTACCTAAATATTTGTCTTTTTAAAGATTTCAAATGGACTATCACATACGGATTATATAGACATATTCTAGTGTTTCTAGCAAGATGCCCGCGTGTTGCGCGGAGTTGATGGAAAAGGTAAGCACAACTTATAAATTGACGGATGGAGTACTAGTTACAGTGATGCATATAATTAAGCAAAGGGATCGCACATGTCGGTATTGACTGGAATGAGAATGCAACAGCACAATAAGAATTAAGGCCACGATGATGCGATCGCAGTGGTGGTTACAGAAGGCAAGAAGAAAGATGGATCCATGAACGTACGACCTCCTCCTCCTCAACTTAGTGCGCCGGGCCACCGACTGGCGGCTAAGGAGCGGCGGCTTTTGTGGCAAGGTCGAGATGCTTCTCAGCAAAGGCATCCAAGGCTTCCAGCTGGTTGAGGAAGGCCAACATTGTAGCGTCCTCACTGGCCTTGTAGATACATATGTACACGATTTGCTCATCCACGTGGATGTGTAGGTCGACGAATTCTTGCATGGCGAGGCACCTCACGGCGAGCGCGACCTCCAGGTGGACATTCTTCGCGGCGTTGGCGGGCAGTCACAGGGCTACCAGTGCTTGAAAGAGGTTCCGGCCATGGAGGCCGATTAGGGTGGGAGGCAATGAGGAGCCCGGGCGCGTGGGCTGGAGGAGGACGGCGATGTTGTCCGCGAGCTTCTTGAGGATAGTGAACTTGTTGCTGGTGGCAGTGATCATCTGGTCCAACTGAGAGTCGCAGTTGGCGTCGACGGCGACCATCCAAGAGCCGGTGTCCAACACCGTCTGGAGACGATCCTCGGTGCCATGCCGCAGGCCGGTGTCGTGGACCATCTGGCACAGCCGCTGGCCGCTCACGCGCATCGCCGCCATGGGTCTGGAGTGAGCTCTTTTGCGCTTAGTGTAGGTGCTTAGGAAAATGCTTAGGTGCGTACAATGTGGTAGATGCATTGGAATGGAGGGGCGCCTTTATATGAGGGCAATGAGGGCAAACTGCGTAGCATTCACATCATGCAGCCTATTTTCCCAGACCTCCTCCCATTACTTCCCTCATGCATTAATTGAAGGAGGATGCATTGGCCGTTCAACATATCGGGAACCGCTACTCCCTCCCTCGTCTGCGTTAAAGCTGTATCGGGAACTGCACCGCCCGCTGTCAAATCAAATACTCCCTCTGTCTAGGTGAGTATTAAGTCATCTTACGAAAACCAAATAGTAAACACATAGGCGTGGTGCATTAACTCTCACATTGTTTCTTATTTTTTGACATAAATAGAGGAATCAACCAATAAGAGATGTGGGGCTTGTATGCTTTTAATGACTTGAGACTATTAAACATGACATGCAGTGGTAAGTTCGTTGCACAAGAACAAATACAACCCACGTCAGCACACACGCATCTTATAGCATCACATCCAATGGCTATAAAAGATGAATGAGACCAAATTATATCTCATCTAGATGAGTTCTAGCAAAACTGTATTAATAATACTTAGTACTCCTGCGCCATGTATCATATATTAGTATCATGTAGTACTTTATTTATTGCCATTTATGACACATAGTACTCAACTCTCTCTCTCTTTCTTCATTTAATTCTATGACACCTCATCAAAATTGCTAAGGCTAGTATCATTACAACCAGCCTTAGAAAATACTAAACATTAAGTTCTCTCGTTTTCCTCTCCACCTTGGTCACCTAGACGGAGGGAGTATACTGCGCGGGATTTTCCTGTGCGGTAGGCGGGGAAGTTCCGCCTAGTTGGTTCGACAGAGACACGAGAAGATGAGGGAGTAGGCTGCTGCAAACGTAGTGCTATGTAATTTGACACCGAGTTACTGCTGGACAGGTGGGGCCCCGTGATTTGACTTGCCATTATCATATTAACTGCGGCACTACGACCGGCGTGAGTCTCCCGATTCCTGACCACCTCCATACAGGTGCCTCTCCCAATGCTCCACCATGTAGTAGAGGTTGGGTCTTGCATCGAGCCCACTTCTCCACTTTTTCCTTGCCTCTCTTTCCTCCACATAGGCAAAAATGCCATGTAAAGCGCACTATTGTACTTACTTGCTCCTACAGGTGCTAAGCTTGCCACATAGGCATAAAGTATGATGTGGCAAGTTAATCAAGAAGAGAGAGACTAGTTTGGTGACCCAAGGAAGAAATGGTGCTAAGCACGTGTACCTAGGTGAAAAGACAATTTTGAGTCTATAGATAATTAAATGAAGCAAACTTAGCAACAAAAAACTAATAAGCACACCATTTCATTGGAAGAGGTCACTCCTTGGCAAATGCAATAAATACTAGTACTCCCTGTGTCCCATAATATAAGAACGTTTTTGGCACTACACTAGTGTCAAAAACGTGCTTATATTTTGGGACGGAGGGAGTACGAAAAAAAAAGATAGAGAGGAGTAAAAAAATACACTTATAGCCAACCTTGTTGTAGTATGAGACTATGTATGACATGCCAACATCAGATTGCCTAACACACCGTGTTAAATCTCCAAGGGCGCGGCCGCGTGTGCGACGCGACGGTCGTGGTAGGTGCGACCATGATACAGGCTGCTGCCAGCCCTTGGATCTGAGATCAAATGATCGCACGCTAAGTTGCTGAAAATTTGCAGAATAACCCTCTAGGATAGGATATTCACCCATAGGTCTAGAATCACGCCATGCAACCGTTCAATCTCAGATCCAAGGTCTCTCAGAAACCCGTATCATGGGAGAATGGAAAGCCACTACCCTGCCGTTCGCACGCTGGCAGTTCGCTCCTACTCATCCCCGCACGTCCTTTAATACTACGGCGGTTCGCTCCTAGTCATCCCGTCCTTTCACATTACGACAGTTCCACTAATCCTAACCCACCTCCCAAATCCATGGCGTCCCAAATCTCCACAATCGGTGGTGAGTACAAGGTTAGAACCATCACCGGCGATGAGTTCAACGTCATCTACACCCGTTCTTCCGCGACGGTGAAAGGATGCCTTTCTCGCTTCAGACGCATGTTCGAAGACTCAGATGATGAGTGGGTCGCTAGGCTAGATGTTGAGTACACCACAGTCCTAGGACGAGAGAAGGATCTAAAGGACAAAGAGAGGAAGAAGCCCGCCATGATCCAGGTTTGCGTGCATGACTTATGCTTGGTCTACCACATATGCCATGCCGACGTTGAATGCCTGGATTTTAAGGACTTCCTCGAGAGCAACCTAGTCAAATTCGTTATTGTAGACTTTGGTAACGACAAAGAAGTACTGGGTCGGATAGGCCTCGTTGTAGGCAACACCTTCGACCTCCAGAAGAATTGGCTGGTGTCCTCTTGTCAGCCTTCAATGCTGACCCTGGCAGGAGCCATGGTTCATCCTTCGTACTGTAAACTGGAGAAACCTCCATACACGTTTCATCGTTATGCATGGCAGCGGAATGCACTAGATATAGACCACATCCACTATGCTACAATTTATGGCTACCTTTGTTTCAATATCTACAAGGGTTGTATGAAGAGCAAGAGCCAAGTGTGCGGTTCAAGCAAAGAAGTATCGGCCAAGAGGAAGAGGGACAAGGACGAAGTCGAGGACGTGGACGAGGACTCCGAGTAAGGTGGCAGTGTCGTTGCTCATGGTGGTTCTAATGCAGTGTCTACCGGAATAGTTGCAAAGTTTTATTTCAGGTGTGCTTAATTTAATTTGATGGGTGTGTTGTGCTGAGCCCCCAGCAGAACTAAGTTATGTTTCTTCTTGTTACTTTAAATCTTCGGTACGTACATACTAGTATTTCTTACATTTCATCTTTTAGTTGGTATAGTACCACCACTCGTTTCTTCACATTATATATGTACAATATATATGGCCAACATCATATAGCCCGCAGTTTAGTTGTCAAAGAATTTCAGGGTGCTTAGTTTTGTCAAAGAATTCCAGGATGCTTAGTTTTATTTGAGGGGTGGGTTGTGCTGGACACCATTATTGTGACTAGCCTTTTTAATAGTACTATTTGCATAATTTGGCGACGAACGCTCTCTATATGTACCACTTTTTTTTTAATTTCAAGTTTTGCTTCATGACACAATCCATCGACACTACTACTGTACAAAAGTGGAGTATATACATTTTTTAAGAGGCTAGAGGGTGGGGCAGTCTAGCTCGGTCAGTTTCACGAGAGGCGAGGGCCTTTGTGATTTGATGGCTCATTACTGCTGTCAAATCGAAAAATAATGCGCCGCCCGCTGCACACCCTGCACCTCCATTAAACCCCTCCGTTAAACCTGCATGCAAACCGATAATCCTAGTCCGGCCACACGTCCGTTCATGAGCGGGCCGGAATTAAATGCAACATCGGGCGAGCTCCTCCCATCTGCCCTTAGTTTAAACGAGGCCAGACGCCGGCCAAGCTCCTACCGTCCGCCCTCTATTTACACGAGGCCAGACAAACAGCGGGTGTCGGTGTCAAAACCGGTGGATCTCGGGTAGGGGGTCCCGAACTGTGCGTCTAGGCGGATGGTAACAGGAGACGAGGGACACGATGTTTTACCCAGGTTCGGGCCCTCTTGATGGAGGTAAAACCCTACGTCCTGCTTGATTGATATTGATATTGTGGATGTTTACAAGAGTGGATCTACCACGAGATCAAGGAGGCTAAACCCTAGAAGCTAGCCTATGGTATGATTGTAATGGTTGTTGTTGTTCTACGAACTAGAGCCATCCGGTTTATATAGACACCGGAGAGGGCTAGGGTTACATAGAGTCGGTTACAATGGTAGGAGATCTACATATCCGTATCGCCAAGCTTGCCCTCCACGCCAAGGAAAGTCCCATCTGGACACGGGGTGAAGTCTTCAATCTTGTATCTTCATAGTCTTGGAGTCCGGTCGATGATGATAGTCCGGCCGATGATAGTTCGGCTGATGATGGTAGTCCGGCTATCCGGACACCCCCTAATCCAGGACTCCCTCAGTAGCCCCTGAACCAGGCTTCAATGACGATAAGTCCGGCGCGTATATTGCTTGGCATTGCAAGGCGGGTTCCTCCTTCGAATGATAGAAGATTGTGAACACCAGGATAGTGTCCGGCTTTGCAAAATAAATTCCACATTTCACCGTAGAGAGAATAATATATACACAAGTTCGATCTGCTGACATTTTTTGTGGCATGACGTCACACCACTACCAAGCCATTACTTGAATCGTTTTTTACTCTACCACCTCAGCGCATTTAGCGAAGCGGTTTCCTTGGCACGTCTCGTCGAAGCAGAGATCGTGTTTCCCCTTAATTCGGGATTCTCATCAATACGGACGTGGGTAACCCAACCGCGCCCGTCGCCACGCCCCCTCTATCGAAGGCAAGTCCCAAATGGTCACGGAGACGGCTCTTGGTATTCTCCCTCTTTATAACGGGACCAAGGCTCGTTTCTTTTCTTCAATCCTCCATCGAATCCTCTCCCCGCTCCAAGTTCCAGCACCTAGAGCTCCAGATTCGAGCGCTTCGGACCTTCAACGATGTCCGGTTCCGACCTCCAGGGCCGGTGGATGCCCTCCTCCGTCATGGAGGAGGACGTGCTAAAGCTGCGGGAGGCCAAGTACCTGGCTTATGAGATTTCGCACAGGTTGCCTGCCGAAGGGCAGGCCATCCCCACCCCCGAGCCCGGTGAGTATGTCGTCTTTGTATCCCACCTCCGTCGGGGTTTAGGCTTCCCGATGGATCCTTTTGTGAGAGGGCTCATGTTTTACTATGGGTTGGAATTCCATGATTTGGCTCCGGAGTCCATCCTCCATATTTCCGCATTTATTGTTGTCTACAAAGCCTTCCTCCGCGTCGCCCCTCACTTCGGCATGTGGCTGAAGACCTTCAATGTGGCGCCGAAGATGATCGGGGGGCGTCAAGCGGAGTGCGGCGGGGCGGCCATAAGTAGGAGGGCCGATGCCCCGTGGCCCGCTGGCTCCTTCCAAGAGGAGCTCGGCCCGTGGCAGCAAGAGTGGTTCTATATCACCGTTCCGAGGGGCCGCAGACAAAAGCCGCCGCCCTCATTCCGCCCGGGACATCCACGACGGTTGATGTTGTGGGTCAACCAAGGGCTCAACTGGGGGCCATCAAAGGACGTGCCCCAACTGCAGGGCCGGATTCGAGATCTCCAAACGAGGGAGGTCGATATGGTGGTGGTAATGCAGGTTATGCTGATTAGGCGTATCCCGCCCTGCAAACGCCGCCCTCTCCGACTGTGGGAGTTCAATCCGGAGGGCCCACGGATTCTTCAACACTTCATGGGTATGACACCCCTGGAGATATACAAATTATTCTTCGGATCGCAAGAGGCGCGTCCGGAATTGACCGAGGATGCTGGCCTAAGCTGCAATCGCCCGGATACTCAAGTAAGTAGTTCCAAGTCCGGACATGCTGTTTGTTTGCCTTTCGATAATTCGCCTTATGACCAACTTCCTTCTAAACAGGAGTGGATAGCGGTAGCAAAATTGATACGGTGTCCGGCCCCCCTCCCCGAGACCGCGCCGGATTCCGTGCTGGTTCGGATGCTTGAGGTTGCGCCTCCAGAGGAAGGCGAAGGGGAAAGCAGGAAAGCTACTGCCTCGCCTAAGGAGGCTCTTGAAACAGGGGGGATCGAGAATCCCTCCCTCCAAGGGGAGAAGAGGACTGCCCCCGAGGACCCGGGGGAAAAAGCCCCTAAACGGGGGAAGAAATCTTCGCCAGAGGGTCCTGCGTCCGGGGAGGCCCCGGCCGCACAATCTCCCTTAAAGAGTCAGCCCTCCAACGAGCCGTAAGTAGAAAGAAAGGAGTTTTATAATAAGGGACATCCCTATTTGTGCTTCTGAGGATAACTAAAGTTTTTACCTTGTAGTTCGGATCTCCGTCCTTCGCAAATGAGCTCGTCTTCGGGGGACCTTTGTCCGGAGATGATGGAGAGGGAGACGCCTCCATCCGGGGCACCGTCGGATAGGGCGGACGAGCCTGAAGTGTCGTCATGGAGGGAGCCCCCTGGTTTGGCAGAGCCGGATAGTTCGGCGCCAACTGGTATACGGCTGAAGGATTTGCTTGAGAAGGCGTCTATCTCAGAAGATCACCATGCATGTTGCAAGGATTTCGTCTGCCGAAGGCGGGTTGCATAATGTTGTCAGGAGTTTGCTGGCGGGGTTTGAGGTGCGTAAAAATGACACACCTTTTAACTGTTTAGCATATAGAATGCGCCCTGTATAGATAGTAGCCCCTGAGACTCGGTAGGTTGTCGAAATCGACAGCGTGCCGAGGATCAAAATCACAGGTTTGAATTTCCGTCGTGCCGATGCAGGTGGCGGGTCGTCCGGGGGCCAGCCGGACTGATGGAGTTGCTGAACTAAAGTGGCAACTCGTTGTTGCGGATGCGGACATCACGATAGTCAACAGGCGACTTGATGAGTCGCAAGGTAAGTGTTTTTGTGCGGTCACTTGGTAAGGGCGCCGAAACCAACTCCTTACAACATGTGCGTGAAATGCAGATAGTGCCGCTGCTATGGAAAGCCTTCGGGCCAAACTTGCTCAAGCCAAGGAGCAGGCCAGAAGGAGTAATGCGGCGGCCTCGAGGGCGGACGAGGAGTTAGTGGCAGAAAGGGCCGCACACTGCCGGAGCAGGGAAGAGATGGCCGAAATGGCCGTGAAGTTAAAAGATGCTACCGACCGCAATGAGGCTCTTGGGAAGGAGCGCCTGGCGGGGCAAGAAGACCTGGAGAAGGCCACCGCTGAAGCCAAGGATGCCCGCTCTGCAATGCGGGCTATAAAGGAAGAGCTGCGCCAGGCCAGAGATATTGTAGCTGGCAAGCCTTTTCTGCTGCGCCAAAGGTTTACGGATCCGAAGTATGCTCAATTGGGCCAACTGTGGGGTCCGAAGGACCCTTATATGGACTTAGCAGCGAGTGCGGCGGATGCCGTTGTGCATTTTTGAAGCCAGAAGGATCACAAGACGGAAGAGCTGTATTGGTCTCAATTCCATAGTCCGGAGCGTTCACTTCCGCTGACCGATCGTTTGGCCGAGTGGGCTGAGCTAAATAGGTTTTCCGGGCTTGCTATGAAGGATATAGTGACCCATGTCCGGCCGGATAGGCCCGAGCCGAAGAGTTACTTTGGCTTATTGCAGCAATTTCTTGGGGCGGTGCCGCATATCAAGGCGATGAAGCGGTCAGCCTGCATAGCGGGTGCGCGGATGGCACTCGCTCGTGTGAAGGCACATTGGACAGAGGTGGATGCCACCGCTGTTGCGACCCCGGGTTCGGATGATAACCGGTTACCCGCCGAGCACTATTTTGGCGAAGTGCTGCGTGGTGCTCGTGTAATAGAGTCGCAGTGCTCAAAAAATGTTACGTTCGAATGAACATTTTTATGATGTAAAATAATATTTAAGAGGTAAGTGCCTTTTATACTTGTGCGTTCAAGTAATAGAATATCTCCTATGCGGCCGTTCATGTATACGTGTGTATAACCTGAAAGATGGCAGTCGTCGGCTTCAGCCCCCACGCACAAGGTGCGGGGGTGTTCGCAAAAAATAGCGTGTTTTCACACTTAATCCGACGTCTCGGTCCTGTAAAGGAGGTGGTAGCATAGCAAACGAGGCAACGGGACTATAATGCTTTATCACTTTCACTTAGCCATGGAGTTCGAGGGTGGGGCTATGACATAGCCCCTGGGGGCACCGCGCTCTCCGAATTTGGGGCGTGTATGTGCCTGACCGGGAAACGGCCCTTCGTCAAAGCGGAGGAATTCTAAACATTCCCATGGTCGATCGAGTGGTTGACCAGTCTCTCGTTGTATCATGACAGTCAGTTTTCGGCTTTCTCTACTGAGGTGCTCGCCCAGCCGAACTGGGGCACAATTGCAGTAGTTCTCCTGGTGCCGCGTTAGCCGATGATACGGAACATAAGGCAGCAAAACACAGGAGCCGGGCAAACCCAACATTTGACCAAAGATATGATTCGGAGCTGATGCATATAAGGCCTAACTCGAGACGTCGAACACTCCCGAAGGTGTTCGGTCTTTACAATAGTGGGCAAAACAATGCCCTAAGCCCCTTGTGTCCAGGTACGGGCAAGTTCTTCTGGCGCGGCCGATGCCAAAACGCCAGGTTCCACTCTGGTTATAATGAGAAACCAGGGGATTATAGCAACAAGAGGCAGTAAGAAAGGTTTACGTAGGGTCTTAGTCTGAAAAGAGTCCTTGCAACGGGTCCCTACTGCACGTCTGCGCCTGTGTCTCCGTTGTGCCGTATCCTGGACGGGTGTGCACGCTGTTCATCTGTAAAAAGAGAGGAACTTAGTTTGGAAAAGAAATCGTGCGAGAAATTGCATAAAAAATTGAAATATAGATTAATAAAGTTGAGCCTATGCTAGCTCATTATGGCTTATATGTACAAACCCTTGTGAAGAGGTGTGCGGCTAGGTAGCCCCTAGCTTATTCATTCCGGACTCGTCCAGCCGTGTCCGGGGTCTCTGGCGACCTTTTAATGAAATGATGCCACGTGGACCGGGCATTTTAAGCATAAGAGACGCGTAATGTGGTATTGCATTGAAGCGGACAAAAGCTTCTCGTCCCAGTGATGCTTGATAGCTACTTTTAAATGGGGCGACATGAAAGGTTGGCTTTTCTCGTCGGAAGTTGTCAGGTGACCCGAACACAACTTCTAGTAATAATGAAACTGTGCACCTGGCGTAAGGGCCTGGCGCCACTCCTTTGAAGGAAGTGCGGCTATGCCGAATTGTAGTAGGGTCTATCCCAACTTGCGGATTGTGTCCGGATATAGCAGGTTTAAGTCACTGCCGCCGTCCATCAAAACCTGCGTGAATTGCAGTCCTTCTATTATGGGATCCAGTATCAGGGCAGTCTATCCTGCGTTCCGGATACTTCTGGACTAATCCAGATGGTCGAAAGTGATTGGTTTTGACATCCAATCTCGGTGTTCCGCTGGGGTGGACCGTGCGACACTTGTCTTAGCGAGTGCCGTGTTGGTTTTCCGTATTATCACATGAAGTGAGTTTACTGTTTTGACTTCTTGTGGGAAAGTCTTTTGACTTCCGGTGCTCTGCTGGTGGGGTTCGTCATCGTCCTCGCTTGGCGCATCGAGCCCCTTGTGTCCAGCGTTGAGTCTGCCAGACTGTTTAAAAACCCAACAATTTCGGTTGGTATGGTTTGCAGGCCTTCCGGAGGTACTTTGGATTTGACATATCCGATCTAAGATTTTGTTTAAATTTGATAGCTCGTCGCTGTTGTCCTTAAGAGGCAGTGTTTTATTGTTTGGCCGCGAGCTTTTGAATCCGGCGTTCACCGCCGTGCCCTTTGGGCTTTTTTCTTTATTCCGGCGCTGATCTTTCCTGCGCCGTGATTTTCCGTTTCCATCTCTGATCTCGGATGTACTCGGGTCGCTGGTGCTGCATCTTGCTAGCCAGCTGTCTTCTCCTGCGCAAAAGCGCGTCATGAGGCTTGTTAGCGCGGCCATTGTTCTTGGCTTCTCTTGGCCGAGGTGTCTGGCGAGCCATTCGTCTCGGACGTTGTGTTTAAAAGCTGCTAAGGCTTCTGCGTCCGGACAGTCAACTATTTGGTTCTTTTTGGTAAGGAACATGTTCCAGAATTTGCGCGCTGACTCTCCGGGCTGTTGGGTTATATGACTCAGATCGTCTGCATCCGGAGGGCGGACATAAGTCCCTTGAAAATTTGCTCTAAACGTGTCCTCAAGCTCTTCCCAACTTCCAACAGTGTTTTCTGGGAGGCTTTTGAGCCAATGCCGAGCTGGCCCTTTGAGCTTGAGGGGTAAGTATTTTATGGCGTGGATCATCTCCTCTGGCCATGTGTATGTGTAGTATGTAATCTTCTATCCAGACTCCGGGGTCTGTTGTGTCGTCGTATGCTTCTATGTTTATGGGTTTGAACCCTGCTGGAAATTCATGATCCAGCACCTCATCGGTAAAACAAAGCGAGTGTGCGGCGCCCCTGTATTTGGGTGTGCCGCTGTCTTCGAACACTTGTCGTGTTGTGTTACTTCTTGGGGCCCTCTTTTTTGGCCCGTAGATGGACCTAGTTGGGCCGTTTGTTTTCCCAGGATCATAAGTCGGCTTGTGTGAGGTACCGCTTGTTGCTTTTGGCATGTCATCTGGCCGTCTATCCGGCCAGGCGGCCTCTTTATTTTTTGACTGTGAGGGCTCTATGGCTTCCTCGTCAAATTTTGGCAGCAGCTTGCGCTTCGGGTAGCTCTTTGTTTGATGACCATTGC
Organism: Triticum aestivum; assembly: GCF_018294505.1. Lineage (NCBI taxonomy): Eukaryota > Viridiplantae > Streptophyta > Magnoliopsida > Poales > Poaceae > Triticum > Triticum aestivum. Next base: position 484,697,002 of record NC_057801.1, on the reverse strand, counting down.
CATATTTGTCTGCGGACCTGAGTATTTTGCTCCACTTCATTCTGAGTATGTCTTCCACTGTTTTGAGCTTCCTTTTTTCCTTCTTCGAACTTCTTGCAGTGGCGACGAGTCTTTTGTGAAGGTTCTTATGCTCCGGTGGTGTGTCTGGACTGTTGATTGCTCCGTGGAGGGGTTGATTATCCGGTTCGTCCTGTTCGGATGGTTGCTTGGTTGTATGTTCGTCGTCCACTAGTTTGCCCTGCTCTATCGCTGGGTCGTTAGGAATGCTGCTTTGATCGAAGCGGGACTTTGGGCGGCGTCTACGACGCCGTTTTGATTGTTTATCAGCGGGATTATCCTCTGCCGCGTACCATTGTTCCTCGGTATCGCTTCCCCTTGGGGTGTCCACCATATGTATGTCATGTGACGAGGTGGCCTTCCAGTGCCCTGTAGGCGCTGGTTCTTGATTGTCTCCGGCATCGTCGTCCATACCGTGGATGTCTTCGGAGTCGTAGTTTAGCACGTCGGTTAGATCGTCAACGGTGGCTACGAAGTGGGTGGTGGGTGGGCTCTGAATTTCTTCATTGTCCGCGTCCCGACCATCCTGGCCGTAGTTCGGCCAGGGCTCTCCGGATAGTGAGAGATGCTTCAGCGAATTTAAGATATCGCCGAAGGGTGAGTGCTGAAAGATGTCCGCAGCGGTGAATTCCATGATCGGCGCCCAGTCGGATTCGACCGGCAGGGGCGCAGGAGGTTCGGAGTCCGGCAGAGAGAGCACCAATGTCGGTGTCAAAACCGGCGGATCTCGGGTAGGGGGTCCCGAACTGTGCATCTAGGCGGATGGTAACAGGAGACGAGGGACACGATGTTTTACCCAGGTTCGGGCCCTCTTGATGGAGGTAAAACCCTACGTCCTGCTTGATTGATATTGATATTGTGGATGTTTACAAGAGTGGATCTACCACGAGATCAAGGAGGCTAAACCCTAGAAGCTAGCCTATGGTATGATTGTAATGGTTGTTGTTGTTGTTGTTGTTGTTGTTGTTGTGTCCTACGGACTAGAGCCATCCGGTTTACATAGACACCGGTGGGGGACGCGTAGACTTCTCCCGCCCATATAAGGGATAAGGATTCACCTTTTCACCTACGCCTTCTTCCTCCTTTGCTTATCCATCTCGTGCACTCGAGCTCCAGCGCCCAAGCCCGCACATCTCGTCTCAACCTTCCCCAGTTATGTCCAGAGCAGGAGGCAAGTGGATGACCTCCTCCGTTACAGAGGAGCACATCGAAAGACTGCGCAGCGCCGGCTACCTGTCCGGCGACATCGCGCACCGGCTGCCCGACGAGGGGCAGCTCATCCCCACCCCCAGGCCCCATGAGAGGGTCGTTTTTCTTCCCCACTTCCTCCACGGACTGGGTTTTCCACTTCACCCTTTTGTCCGGGGGCTCATGTTCTACTACAGCCTGGATTTCCATGATCTGGCGCCGAACTTCACCCTCAACATCTCGGCGTTCATCGTCGTGTGCGAGACCTTCCTCTGCATCCAGCCCCACTTCGGCTTGTGGCTCAAGACCTTCAATGTCAAGCCAAAGGTAGTGAAGGGCACTCAAGCGGAGTGCGGAGGCGCCATGTTGGGCAAGATGCCCAATGTCCTTTGGTTTGAAGGGGCCTTCGTGGAATCTGTCAAGGGGTGGCAATCGGGGTGGTTCTATATCACCGAGCCGCGCGACCCTAAGTGGGCGGCCCCCCCGAGTTCAGATTTGGTATCCCCACGCAGCTCACCTCCTGGAAAGAGAAGGGTTTGCTGTGGGGTAGTTCGGAGGAGGTGACGGAACTCCAAGCCTGTATCCAGAAGCTGGTGAAGAAGCTCAGGCTCGTTAACATGGTCCAAGTCATGCTCGTCCGCCGGATTCTCCCATGCCAAGAGCGGGCATTCAATCTGTGGGAGTTCAATCCGGAACAGCACCAGGCGCTGAGCGGGCTCTTCGACACGACGTACGAAGGCACCTGGAGGGTGCTGTTTAAGGGCGCCGAAGCCCCCGCACCCGCGACTGAAGATCGCGGATTTCGCTCACAGCGCCAAGCCGACGAGGTAAGTGATTCTACCCCTTTACGGGACACTTGCTTTTCATTGTTTGACTCTATGCGGGTTTTAATTTCCCCTTTTCCTTTGACAGGACTGGATGAGGAAGGCGGAGCAGATTATCTGCCCGGCTCCCATGCCAGAAAACCCAGTAGATGCCCGTCTAGCGAGGCTGCTGGTTCTGGCAACGCACGTGGTGCCGGAGAAGAAGGCCAAGAAGGAGGCCACGGGTGCTCGAAAGAGTTCCCGTTTTTAGGTATTCGACCATTCCGGGGCGGACTCCTCCCCCGAAAAGGAGGAGGAGAAAGAGGACTCTCTCCCAGAGGAGGGAGAGAGGAAGAGGAAGGCTTCCCCAACAGGCGAGGCCGAAGGGTCCAAGAGGGGAAGGACTATTCCCCCGGACAGCTCCTCCAACATCAACGTTGGCGAGGAAGAACGGCCTTCAAGGGCCAGGCCTCCAGCGAGATCGTAAGTATCCGGATTCCTGAGTGATTTATAATTTCTTTTTCTGTGTCACATAGTGTCATTCTGATGCCGCGTGCTGCCTGTAGTCCGGCCAAGGATGATCTCCCCGCTTCATCGAGCGGGTCGTTGGCTCCGTCGGATGTAGATTCCATCCCGACCGCCTCCACCCCTCGCGACACCGAGGACGCCGAGGTGGGATCCCAAGAAGGGACCCATCAGGGGGAGGCTCCGGAGGCGCCACAAGGCAGCCTCCCGGACTTTGCGCCGGACTCCATATCAGAACCCGCAGTGGTTCCGGAGTCCGGCCGGCGGCCCCTTCGCACGAAGGGCAAGACCGTGACGCCGACGGCTTCCGTCCAACCGGAGGCGCCGGACAATTTGTTGGAGGCGCTCCAAAGCGCTTCCATTGAGGAAGAACATCGCACTATTATGAGTGCGGTGATTCAGAAGGTACAGCTCGCCAAGAGCGGGCTGACCGGCGCCTGCAGTAGCCTTCTATCAGGCTTTGAGGTAAGAAGATAAAACATCCAAGAATCACACCCCTCAGCCACTCCCCCATCTCCTCCTTCACCATTTTCTTCACTCTTCCGATGGCTTCCGATGAGCCGTTCTCCGGCATATTACCCGGCTGGGTGGCCCGCCGAGCCCTCCGGATACGGGCGAGGCCGCTCGGTGCTTCACCAACCTCGCTTGGCCCAACGGAGCCAGTTGTCGCCCCAAGCAGGCGCGTGGCTTAGCAACTCACCGCTCTATTTCAGCTCGATGAGGAGTGGCGAGTTGCTCCACGCCGGCACGGCGGCGAGCACGCCGGTACGGGCGCCGTCACTGCCGCGTCGTACCGCGCCACCAGTGTCTGTAGTGGCCGCGCCTCCCATGTCTGTGGGCGCGCCTCCCGTGCCTGCGGCAGCGCCATGCAGTCAGAGACAGAAGCTGAGTGTGTGGAGAGCGACGAGTCGGTGGCCAGCTTCTCCGTGTCCGCCACCATCATCGAGGAGAAGTAGAACACGGGAGGCCGCCACCACTAGGGACCCATGAAGGCCACCACCGAGGCGACGACTGCGGATTCAGGTGGTTTCTTTGCTGCTTCGTCTCTTCTGAGGATCTTCGTCGACCCCGCAAATGTCTGACGGACATGAGGAATACAAAGGGATCCGTTGGTGGCCATTTAGAACTAAATAAGTCTAGATACATCCATTTCTAGGACAAGTATTTCCGGACAGAGGGAGTATTAATTATACAAGAGAGCCGGATTGGCACCTCTTAGTTCATGTAAATGTAATGAAATCCATCATGTTTATATGAAGATCCGGCTTTTTTATACGAAATCCTTCATGCTTATATGAAATCAGTCCATGTTTGCACGAATTTCATCTGGTTGGTTAGAGTTGTAAAAATGTATGCCATTCGCGTTTGATGTCGTCCTCCGCGGAAGGAAGCGGGAGGAAATTTGCCAGCTGCCGTTGGAGATGCTCTTTCTGCTGAAATAATAGAGTGACATCCAATCCATTTGAGTTAATTGCATGTATGATTGTCTCTCTATAAAAAGTTAATTGCATGTACAGTGTACACTTGACTTGCAGGGTGGCTACAACTTCGTATAGAAAGTTAAAAAGAAACAAGTCCATCCTTAATCTTGAATTCTAAGTACTCTATGGGTTCCAATGTCAGTAAAGTTGCGAAAGAAGTATATATTAAATAAGTAGAGTAATATATAATATAAAATCTAAAGTTAAAAGACAGAATTCGTACTCATGTCATCGCGTTGCGAGCATCCGGCGCTAACCAGTGATACGTCTCCAACGTATCTATAATTTTTTATTGTTCCATGCTATTATATTACCCCTTTTGGATGTTTATGGGCTTTATTTTACACATTTATATCATTTTTGGGACTAACCTACTAACCGGAGGCCCAGTCCGTATTGCTGTTTTTTTTTGCCTATTTCAGTATTTCGAAGAAAAGGAATATCAAACGGAATCCAAACGGAATGAAACCTTCGGGAGGGTGATTTTTGGAACGAACGTGATCCAGGGGACTTGGAGTGCCAGTCAAGAAGCAGCCGAGGCGGCCACGAGAGGGGAGGGCGTGCCCCCTGTCTTGTGGGCCCCTCGAGCGGCCACTGACGTACTTCTTCCTCCTATATAAGCCTGCGTACCCCGAAAACATCCAAGGAGCCAACGAAACACAATTTCCACCGCCGTAACCTTCTGTATCCGCGAGATCCCATGTTGGAGCCTTCGTCGGTGCTCCGCCGGAGGGGGAATCGACCACGGAGGGGTTCTACATCAACACCATAGCCCCTCGGATGAGTTGTGAGTAGTTTACCACAGACCCTCGGGTCCATAGTTATTAGCTAGATGGCTTCTTCTCGCTTTTTGGATCTCAATACAATGTTATCCCCCTCTCTTGTGGAGATCTATTCGATGTAAACTCTTTTTGCGGTGTGTTTTCGAGATCCGATGAATTGTGGGTTTATGATCAAGTTTATTTATGAGAAATATTTGAATCTCCTCCGAATTCTTTTATGTATGATTGAGTTATCTTTGCAAGTCTCTTCAAATTATCAGTTTGGTTTGGCCTACTAGATTGATCTTTCTTGCCATGGGAGAAGTGCTTAGCTTTGGGTTCAATCTTGTGGTGTCCTTTCCCAGTGACACCAGGGGCAGCAAGTCACGTATTTTATTGTTGCCATCGAGGATAAAAAGATGGGGTTTATATCATATTGCTTGAGTTTATCCCTCTACATCATGTCATCTTGCTTAATGCGTTACTCTGTTCTTTATGAACTTAATACTCTAGATGCAGGCCGGAGTCGGTCGCTGTGTGGAGTAATAGTAGTAGATGCGGGCTGGAGTCGGTCTACTTGTTGCCGACGTGATGCCTATATACATGATCATGCCTAGATAATCTCATAACTATTTGCTTTTCTATCAATTTCTCAGCAGTAATTTGTTCACCCACCATAATACTTATGCTATCTTGAGAGAAGCCTCTAGTGAAACCTATGGCCCCCGGGTCTGTCCTTTATCATATTTGCTTTCAATCTACTTTTATTTGCATGTTTACTTTTTGCATCTATATTATAAAATACCAAGAATATATTTATCTTATCACACTATCTCTATTGGATCTCACTTTTGCAAGTGGCCATGAAGGGATTGACAACCCCTTTATTGCGTTGGTTGCGAGTTCTTTGTTTGTTTGTGTAGGTGCATGGGACATTCGAGGAGCCTCCTACTGGATTGGTACCTTGGTTCTCAAAAACTGAGGGAAATACTTACGCTACTATTGCTGCATCACCCTTTCCTCTTCAAGGAAAACCAACGCAAGCTCAAGACGTAGCAAGAAGGATTTTTGGCGCCGTTGCCGGGGAGGTCTTCGCTCAAGTCAAGACATACCAAGTACCCATCACAAACTCATATCCCTCGCATTTACATTATTTGCCATTTGCCTCTCGTTTTCCTCTCCTCCACTTCACCCTTGCCGTTTTATTCGCCATTTCTTTCCCTATCTTCTCCTCTCTTTTTCGCTTGCCTTTTTTCTGTTTGCTCATGTGTTGGTTCGTTTACCTCATCGTTATGGCTAGTCCTCCTATCCTTATTATTACTCCCGAACATGAAATCCTCAATTTTAAGCAAAGGGAGGGAGAAAATTTAAAATATGCTTGGCATAGAATTTGCAATGCTCAAAATAGATCTACTAGGAAGCTTTCTACTTCCGTTCTTATTCGCAATTTTTATGTAGGCATCACTCCTTGGAATAGATGTGTTCTTGATACTATTGCCGGAGGTGATTTCTTGAGTAGCCATACGTTTGATGCTTATAATGCTATGTTAGATTTGTTTGGACCACCACCTCTTTTGGTTAATGGAACGGTTTTAACTTTAGAACACGTTATGCAATGGCTTGATATTATTGAAAATAAAATTGCTACTATTGAGTTGATCGAAAATTTGGATAAAAAGCTTCATAATCATATCACCCAATATGGATCTAGGGTTGGAGTTACTTTGAAAGATCTTAAGGAGAAAGAACCTATAGTTATTGAAAAAATAGATCTTGATTCTGCTAGAATTGGTAAACTTGAGGATATAATTACCAACTTAGGTTCAGCGTTTTCTTCCATAAAAAACACTCCAAAACCCCCTACAAAAACCGCCAAGTTTATTTATGCTCCTAAAAATAAGGGTGAATCTTCTAGTAAGGGAGACGCGGGTCTCAAATCTATAAGTGTTCATCCCAATTGTCTTTCTATCTTTAAGGAACCTTTTGCTACAAACGAATTTCTTGAATTTTTTCCCAAAGGTTTAATCATTACTAAAAAGGGAGAAACCCCTAAAGATTATAAGTGCTCTATTGATGAATTGAGTGCCAAAGATGGCACTACTTAGATCTATCTTCGCTTTTATGCCTAGCTAGGGGCGTTAAATGATAGCGCTAGTTGGGAGGCTACCCAATTTTATTTATGTTTTTTGTTTTTGTTTCTGTTTAGTAATAAATTTTGCATCTACCTTCTGTTTAGATGTGTTTTTATGTTTTAATTAGTGTTTGTGCCAAGTAGAACCTATAGGATAACCTATGATGATAGTTGATTTGATTCTGCTGAAAAACAGAAACTTTGCACGCACGAATTTAATTTTGTTAAATCACAGAAACATGATTTTGCGTTGATTCTTTTTTATGCTGATCAATAGACAAATTTTACAGGACTTCCTATTTTGGTAGAATTTCTAGAGTTCCAGAAGTTTGTGTTAGTTACAGATTGCTACAGACTGTTCTGTTTTTGACAGATTCTATTTTTCGTGTGTTGTTTGCTTATTTTGATGCATCTATGGCTAGTAAAATAGTTTATAAACCATAGAGAAGTTGGAATACAGTAGGTTTAACACGAAAATAAATAAAGAATGAGTTCATTACAGTACCTTATGTGGTGGGTTTTTTCTTTCACTGACAGAGCTTATAAGATTTCCTGATGACTTTTGTGTTGTGAAGTTTTCAAGTTTTGGGTAAAGCTTTGATGGACTATGGAATAAGGAGTGGCAAAAGCCTAAGCTTGGGGATGCCCATGGCACCCCAAGATATTCAAGAATAGCCAAAATTCTAAGCTTGGGGATGCCCCGGGAAGGCATCCCCTCTTTCGTCTTCGTTCATTGGTAACTTTACTTGGAGCTATATTTTTATTCACCACATGATATGTGTTTTGCTTGGAGCATCGTGTATTATATTAGTCTTTGCTTTTTAGTTTACCACAATCATCCTTGCTGTACACACCTTTTGGGAGAAGCCTACTTGATTATAATTTTGCTAGAATACTCTATGTGCTTCACTTATATCGTTTGAGCTTGATAGTTTTTCCTCTAGTGCTTCACTTATATCTTTTAGAGCACGGCGGTGGCTTATTTTTATAGAAATTTCTAGTCTCTCATGCTTCACTTATATTATTTTGAGAGTCTTTTAGAACAGCATGGTATTTTCTATGGTTATAAATTGGTCCTAGAATGGTAGGCATCCAAGTTGGGTATAATAAAAACTATCATAGGAAGTGAATTGCATGCTATGATCAATTTGATACTTGATAAATGTTTTGAGATATGGAGGTAGTGACATTAAAGTCATGATAGTTGGGTGATTATGAATTTAAAGAATGCTTGTGTTGAATTTAGCAAGTCCCGTAGCATGCACGTATGGTTAAAGTTGTGTAACAAATTTGAAACATGAAGTGTACCTGGCTTGTGCATCCTTATGAGTGGCGGTCGGGGACGAGCCATGGTTTTTTCCTACCAATCTATCCCCCTAGGAGCATGCGTGTAGTGCTTCATTTTTGATGACTTCTAAATTTTTGCAATAAGTATATGAGTTCTTTTGACTAATGTTGAGTCCATGGATTATACACACTTTTACCTTTCCACCATTGCTAGCCTCTTCGGTACCGTGCATTGCCCTTTCTCACCTTGAGAGTTGGTGCAAACTTCGCCAGTGCATCCAAACCCCGTGATACGATACGCTCTATCACACATAAACCTCCTTATATCTTCCTCAAAACAGCCACCATACCTACCTATTATGGCATTTCCATAGCCATTCCGAGATATATTGCCATGCAACTTTCCACCGTTCCGTTCATCATCATCATGACATACTTTACTTTTGTCATATTGCCATTGCATGATCATGTAGCTAACATCGTATTTGTGGCAAAGCCACCATGCATTATTTTTTCATACATGTCACTCTTGATTCATTGCACCATCCCGGTACACCGCCGGAGGCATTCATATAGAGTCATATCTTGTTCTAGTTTCGAGTTGTAATTCATATGTTGTAATCAATGAAAGTGTGATGATCATCATTATTAGAGCATTGCCCAAAAACAAAAAAAACAAAAAAAGAAGAAAGGCCAAAAGAAAAAAAGAAAGGCCCAAAAAAGAAAAAGAAAAAGAAAAAAAGAAAAATAAAAAAAAGAAAATAAATAAAAAAGGGCAATGTTACTATCTCTTTTGTAGCGACCACACCTAAAACAGTCTGATCTCTGTGCATCAGTGTCATCCCTGGATCGGTAATGCTGACACGCACAGTACTTGAATGATTTATAACAGAGTAGCAATCACACACTTATTACATCAAATGTCTCAAAAGAGAACTTATTACAATAAATATGGCTTAAGGCCATCTAATAACGATAACAGCGGAAGGCTTGGAAGATAAGCGAGTCCATCAACTCCAACGGCATCACTGAGTATAAAATCACGACCTAAGGCACCTTACTCGTCGTCCGAAAAGTCTGCAACATGAACGTTGCAGCCCGAAAATGGGTCAGCACATGGAATATGCTGGCAAGGTAACACATAGAGAATAATGAATAGAATAATGCTATACTACAAGCATATATGGCTGGTGGAAAGCTTTATGGTTACAGTTTTGTGTAAAGCCAATTTTTCCCTACTTCAAAGGAATAAATTTTATTTAACTATCATGGTGGTTGTTAAACATTGAGAAGGGTACTCCAACTCAATACCAATTAAGTAACATCATTAACCCAACAAGATTAAATTAAAGTAACATGATGAGATTCACATGATAATACAGGTACTAGATACTCAAAACGTCCATAAGCGGGGACACGGCTAACCATGATTAGTTTATACACTCTGCAAAGGTTTGCGCACTTTTCCCCACAAGACTCGATCTCCTCCAATGGATTTCTCGCACTACATGGTGTCTGAGAAACGGATGACCGAGACACAGTCTTTCAGAAGCATAAACTCCCTACTCTGGGTAGACAGTTACACCTACTTTTCCCTACATCTGCTAGTCTACCTCTTCAAGAATTCACACAACTTAATCAACTATGCTAGAGCCCATAGTAGCTTGTGGCTGCACACAGAAGTTTCTAGCATGAATAATCTCATGATCCCTTTGAGCCTGGGTGGCGGTCCATAGGAGAATCACACGGTACCCCGGGATTTCCAAAAATACAGACAACACTGGGTTCCCCAGGTGCCTCAATCCACCCAGATGTGAGTTTAAGTTGCCTCCTTAAGTAAACCATTAAATAAAAATCTCACATCTGCCATGAATACACTCACCCAATCTACGTCTACTAGCATAGCATAACAACATGAGCAAACTTAGAAGTAACTCCCAAAGGTTGATAATAAAACAGGTAACAGGTACTACCTCATCTACATCCCAAAACCCACATATTGAATCAGATCCTAACCATGCAATTGTGAATTGATCTAATGCAATAAAACTGGGTAGTAAAGAGGTATGATCAAAGTGTTACTTGCCTTGCTGATGATCCGTGAAACCTAGAGATTCGAAGTAGCAAGCGGCGCACTCCGGGTACTCTATCGCAAACAAACAAGCATACAATAAGCACTCATCTAATGCACATGTAAAACTCAAATAAGAGATCTAAACAGAAAGTTCAACTTAATAATTCCGGTTTGCAAAAAGAATCAAATCAAACGCGGCAACGAAAGTCAAATGGCGAAAGAAACAAGCTTCGTTTACTAATCTGGACCTAAGTCAAATTTTTACAGTAGCAAAAACTTGTTTGAGTTGGTTAAACGGAAAGAGGGTTTCCAGACAAAACTCTAGGCGCTTGAATCGCCTGATTCTGATAAATGAGCAAAAATTATACTAGAACAAAAATCGGATCAGAAATCGCGATCTGGAATAATCGCGGAAAATCCGACAAAAAGAAAAATGGACGAACAGGCTAAAGAACGAACGTTCGCTGTTTGCGGCTAAACGACAAAAACCGTTCGTTAAAACAAATGTACGAATGAACGTCCGCAAAAATAAATAAACCAGAAAAAACTAAACTGATCTATAAATAAAAATAAATAAACCGCGGTTCCTAAAAAAACCAACTGTTTCCTGAAGAAAACCGGCGGCGGCGGCTACCTCCGGCGGCGGGAGGGGGGTCCGGCGAGGGGCGGCGGGCTCCGGCGGGTGAAGGCGGTCGGTGGTGGCGGTGGGGCATCTCCGGCGCGGGGCGGCGGTGGCGGACGGCGGCGGGGCGGCTCCGCTGCGGGGTGGCGGCGGCACGGGGCTCCGGCGGCGGGGCGCGGGCTTCGGCGGCGACGCATGCTAGGGTTAGGGTTGGCGGCGGGGTGGGCTGACGTGGGCTAGCATGGTCGGCGTCTTATAAAGCATGGGCGGAGAGGAGTCCGGGTCGCCCACGGCTGCCCGAGTCGGTTCGTTTTTTTTAATAATTTCACGCAGAAAAACAATTAAAAGAAATATTAAAGGGACTCCAAAAATCCCGAAATAAATATTCCCCGACTTCTAAAATCAAGCCGGACAAGATGAACATTTATTTGGGGCCTAAATGCAATCTAGAAAAACGCACATTTTTCCTAAATCCAAATAAAATAGCCAAAAACTCTGAAATAAAATCTTATTTGATTTTTCATTAAATCCTCAATATTTCTTTATTTTGGGAAAGTCATTTTATTCCCTCTCTCATATTTTTGTAATAGAAATAATTGAAGATAAAATAAATAAAATCAAATGATCCTATTTTCAAAATTTGAGAAAACTCAAATATGAATATAAGAAATCCTCAACTCTCTCCGTGAGTCCTTGAGTTGCGTAGAATTTCTGGATCAAGCCAAAATGCAATAAAATATGATATGCAAAGATGATCTAATGTATAACATTCCAAATCGGGAATTTGGGGTGTTACAAACCTACCCCCCTTAAGATGAATCTCGCCCTCGAGATTCGGGTTGGCTAGAAAATAGGTGCGGGTGGTCCTTCAACAAATCTTCCTCTCGCTCCCAGGTAGCTTCGTCTTCAGTATGGTGGCTCCACTGAACTTTGCCAAACTTGATAACCTTGCTTCGGGTGACTCGGCTGGCAAACTCGAGAATCTTGACTGGTTTCTCCTCATAGGTCAAATCACTATCCAACTGAATCGCTTCCAGTGGCACTGTATCTCTCAGCAGTATATCAGCCATCTCTGCGTGGCACTTCTTCAACTAGGAAACGTGGAAGACATCATGAACTCCTGACAGTCCTTTGGGCAGTTAAAACTTGTAAGCAACTTCTCCCATACACTCCAAAACTTTGTATGGTCCCACAAAACGTGGTGCTAACTTTCCCTTAACTCCAAAGCGCTTACTCCTCGAATTGGAGATACACGAAGATAAACTCTATCTCCAACTTCGTAAGCTGTCTCCTTGCATTTAGAATCTGCATAGCTTTTCTGTCTGGACTGGGCTACCTTGAGCCTATCGCGAATCAACTTCACCTTCTGTTCAGACTCTTTAATCAAATCTGGTCCAAACAACTGGCGGTCTCCAACTTCATCCTACAACAATGGGGTCCTGCACCTCCTTCCGTACAAGGCTTCGAAAGGGGCCATCTTCAAACATGATTGATAACTGTTGCTGTAAGAGAACTCCGCATACAGCAAATTCTCGTCCCAACTAGATCCATAATCTAGTGCACAAGCTCTCAGCATGTCCTCTAGAATCTGATTGACTCTCTCAGTCTGTCCATCTGTCTGCGGATGAAAGGCTGTACTGAACTCTAGCCTGGTACCAAAAGTTTCGTGCAACTGATTCCAGAACCTTGAGGTAAACTGGGTTCCTCTATCTGATACAATGCTCCTCAGAACTCCATGCAGACATACGACCCTGGTCTTGATATCTTTGCCAACTTAGCACTAGTGTAAGTAGTCTTCACTAGGATGAAATGAGCTACCTTCGTTAATCGATCGACTACAACCCATATCGAGTCATAGCCTGAACGACTCCTGGGTAATCCCGTGATAAAATCCATGCCTAACTTATCCCACTTCCATTCGGGTATCGGCAATGGCTGTAGCAATCTTGCTGGCTTCTGATGCTCTGCCTTCACTCTCTGACATACATCACAAACTGCTACATACTCTGCAATATCCTTCTTCATTCTGGTCGACCAGAAAGTGTGCTTCAAATCCAGATACATCTTGGTATTTCCTGGGTGAATCGAGTATGGCGAATCATGGGCCTCTTGCAGAATCAACTTCCTGATCTCCGGGTCATTGGGCACATAAACACAGTCTTCAAACCATAAGGTATCGTGCTCATCCTCACGAAATCCTTTAGCTTTTCCTTTGCTCATCCTCTCCTTTATCTGGGCAATCTCCTGGTCTGTCTTCTGAGCTTCTCTGATCTTATCCATCAAAGTCGACTGAATCTCCAGTGCTGCAACATAGCCTCTTGGAACTATCTCCAAACATAGCTCACGAAGATCCTCGGCTAACTCCCTTGGTAACTCTCCGGTCAAGAGTGTGTTGACATGGCTCTTGCGGCTCAACGCATCGGCTACTATGTTAGCCTTTCCGGGGTGATAATGCAATCTCATATCATAATCCTTGATGAGCTCCAACCATCTCCTTTGCCTGAGATTCAACTCCTTCTACATGAAGATGTACCTCAAACTCTTGTGATCCGTGTACACCTCACAATGATTTCCAATGAGAAAATGTCTCCAAGTCTTCAATGCATGCACAACGGCTGCTAACTCCAAATCATGGGTAGCATAATTCAACTCTTGGGGCTTAAGCTGTCGTGAGGCATATGAAACAACTCTTCCCTCCTGCATAAGCACTACTCCAAGTCCTCGATGTGAAGCGTCACAATACACCTCGTAATCCTTGCGCTGATCTGGCAAAATCTACACTGGTGATGTAACCAAACGTTTCTTCAACTCCTTGAAACTGGCCTCACATTCCTCGGTCCATTTGAACTTGGTGTCCTTCAACAACTCCGTCATGGGCTTCGCAATCTTCAAGAAATTTTCAATGAACCTCCGGTAGTATCCTGCGAGTCCAAGAAAACTCCGGATCTCTCCAACTGTTGTTGGGGCTTCCCAATTTGTCACAGTGACAACTTTGGTGGGGTCTACTGCTATTCCTTCTCCGGATATAGCATGTCCGAGGAATCCAACTTCCTTCAACCAAAACTCACATTTCCTGAACTTGGCATATAATTGATGTTCTCTGAGCTTCCCAAGTACCAAACGCAAATGCTCCTTATGCTCCTCTTCATTCTTTGAGTAGACCAAAATATCATCAATGAACGCCACGGCGAACTTATCCAGAAACTCCATAAACACCTTGTTCATCATGTTCATGAAATATGCAGGTGCGTTAGTCAGACCAAATGACATAACGGTATACTCATACAGCCCGTAGCTGGTGGTAAAAGCCGTCTAAGGTATATCCTGCTCTTGGATCTTCAGCTCGTGGTATCCTGATCGCAGATCGACCTTGGAAAATACCTTAGCTCCTTGTAATTGGTCAAACAAATCATTGATCATCGGCAACGGGTACTTGTTCTTGATTGTCACTTCATTCAATCCTCGATAATCAACAACCATCCTTAATGATCCATCCTTCTTCTCCACTAGAAGCACTGGCGATCCCCAAGGTGAAGAACTTGAGCGAATATAGCCTTTATCCAGTAACTCCTTAATCTGCTTCTTAATTTCCTCCAAATCTTGGGCGGGCATCCGATATGGTCTCTTAGATATTGGCCCGGTGCCTGGCAATAGCTAAATCAAAAATTCAATGTCCCTATCCGGTGGTATGCCTGGCAACTCCTCCAGAAATACATCGGGGAAATCCTTCACCACTGGTACTTCCTCCTGTACAACTCCTGATAAGGAATTTACTTGAGTCCTCTTCGGCACATGCCGGGATACATACTTGATCCTTCTTCCTTCTGGGGTGGTAAGGAAAATCGACTTACTGGCGCAATCGATGTTTCCTCCATACATTGATAGCCAATCCATACCCAGAATCACATCCAAACCTTGCGACTCCAAAACTATCAAATCCGAGGGGAAAACATGTCTGCCTATGGCCAATGGTACTTGAAAACATCCTTGACTGGCCATATACTCCGCCCCTAGTGAGCTTACTAGCATAGGTGTTCTAAGAACTTTGGTAGGCAGTTTATATTTATCCACAAATCCCCTTGATATGTATGAATGCGATGCACCAGTATCAAAAAGAACGATTGCAGTAAATGACTTAACCAAAAACTTACCTATTACTGCATCTGGCTGGGCTTCAACCTCCTCCACACTAACGTGGTTCACCTGTCCCTTGTTGAAAGGATTGGGCTTCTTCCCATAACTTCCATTGCCATTTCCATTCTTCGCTTCTGGGCATTCAGTGGCATAATGTCCAGTCTTCTGGCATTTGTAGCAGGTAATGTGGCTCAGATCCCTCTTGGTTGGGGTTGATGGGTTGGTGCAGTTCTGTCCATTGCTTCCTCCATTCTCATTACCATTTTTGGGGCCACTATGGTTGTGCGAACTACCTACTCCATGGGTATGCTAAAAATGTCCTCCCGAGTTTGGGGTAAAACGAGGCTTCTGCTGAGCTCCAGAATTGTACTTCCCTTGTCCATACTTCCTCTTGCGGCTATCAATCTGCTGCCGCTTCCCTTCAATCATAAGAGCGCGATCTACCAACTCCTAGTACTTGTTGAAGGTTGCTACCATCAACTGCATGCTCAGCTCATCATTCAGTCCTTCCAAAAACTTCTCCTGCTTAGCTGCATCCGTAGCAATGTCATCTGGGGCATAACGTGCTAACTTACTAAAGTCATCCACATACTGGCCAACAGTACGTCCTCCTTGGCACAAGTTACGAAACTCACGCTTCTTCATGGCCATAGCTCCTGCTGAAACATGGGCAGTACGGAAAGCCTGCTGAAATTGATCCCATGTGACAGTGTCAATGGGATAAGTGGCCGTAAAATTCTCCCACCATGATGTTGCGGGTCCATCTAGCTGATGTGCAGCAAAATGCACCTTCTTCGCATCTGTGCATCCTGCAGTGGTTAACTCCCTTCCCATCTTGCGGAGCCGATCATCTGCAACTATCGGCTCGGTGCTACTGGAGAACACCGGCGGATTAAGCCTCAAGAAACGGGCTAAGTGATCAACAGGTGGTGGTGGTGGTGGGTTATTATTATTGTTGTTGTTGTTCCCCTGATTCTGATTCTGGACTAGGATCTGCATCAATGCATTCTGCTGCTGGACCAACTGAGTGAGCTCCGGTGGGAAAGCAAATCCATTTTCACATCTCGGAGGCATCTGAGGTTTAGAAAAGATGAGAATACAGAATAGAATGAGGTCTAGAGAGAGAACAATACCCGTATGCACATGAGACAAAAGCAAGCAATATCACTTCAATCAATTCAAACAAGGGCATACAACGGTCTAACTATCGTTACAAAAGTGCTCGGACTATACTATATAAATGGGGGAATACTACTACTGCTATGGTGGTCGACTAGAAAAACTGATCGGTCGAAGACTCCATGATATATGCTCCAGCTTCATCAACAAAGTCATCATCGCTATCATCTAGGTCCAAGTCGGTGTCGTCGATGATGATGTAGTTCTCCGGGCAAGTGCAATCAATGTCTTCTTCTCCAGTCGCGGGAAATCCCATAAATACTTTTAACTTCTTCTTCAGATCTTCATTTTTCTCCACGAGTGTCATCATTTCCTCCTCATAACCATCACATGTAGACTTGAGTTCTTCTTCCAGCTCCATGATCTTGGTCAATGCCTTCTTCAGATCTATCATGCCTGCGCACATCTGGTTCTCCTGGTGACGAATGTGCTGGTTTAACTCCTGGATGAAAGCTGCAATTGATCTATCCTTTCTGGTGCTGATCATCTCCCATTGCTCATCTCGGCGCCCACAAATCTGGTAGATAGTATCCTTGAGATCCTTCTGGGAAACTTCTCCAATGCGTCCCATGGTGATGTGAGCTGCCATGCTCTTTCCTAGACTCCAGGTTGGTGCATCAAAGGAAAACTCTATTGGCTCAGTGACGGGCATGAACATCCTTACTAGAACTTGAACTTGAATCATCCAGCGCTCCTCTTCTCGTAAAGTGGCGATGTAGGTCCTGGTGAAGCTTGGTACTCCGATGTTCAGGTATCTAGTGACTTCCTTCAAGTGGCGTCCAAAGGGTGTATCTTCATCTAGTTGCGTGAGCTTGTTCCTTGCATCCGCCATCCTAAAAGACTAGAAAAGATGAGGAGTCAGAAATGAGAAGAGAGAGTAGTGATCTAGGGCTTTAGCTTAGTGGTCGTGTCCTACAGTCAGCGTGTGCTGTGAAACCATCTTGTAGCGACCAGACCTCAAACAGTGTGATCTCTGTGCATCAGTGTCATCCCTGGATCGGTAATGCTGACACGCACAGTACTTGAAGGATTTATAATAGAGTAGCAATCACACATTTATTACATCGAATGTCTCAAAAGAGAACTTATTACAATAAATATGGCTTTAGGCCATCTAATAATGATAACAACGGAAGGGTTGGAAGATAAGTGAGTCCATCAACTCCAACGGCATCACTGAGTATAAGATCACGACCTAAGGCACCTTACTCGTCGTCTGAAAAGTCTACAACATGAACATTGCAGCCCAAAAACGGGTCAGCAGATGGAATATGCTGGCAAGGTAACACATAGAGAATACTGAACAGAATAATGCTATACTACATGCATATATGGCTGGTGGAAAGCTCTATGGTTACAGTTTTGCGTAAAGCCAATTTTTCCCTACTTCAAAGGAATAAATTTTATTTAACTATCATGGTGGTTGTTAAACATTGAGAAGGGTATCCAACTCGATCCCAATTAAGTAACATCATTAACCCAACAAGATTAAATTAAAGTAACATGATGAGATTCACATGATAATCCAGGTACTATATACTCAAAACGTCCATAACCGGGGCCATGGCTAACCATGATTAGTTTATACACTCTACAGAGGTTTGCGCACTTTTCCCCATAAGACTCGATCTACTCTGCTGGATTTCTCGCACTACATGGTGTTTGAGAAATAGATGACCGAGACACAGTCTTTCAGAAGCATAAACTCCCAACTCCGGGTAGACAGTTACACCTACTTTCCCCCTACATCTGCTAGTCTACCTCTTCAAGAGTTCACACAACTTAATCAACTATGCTAGAGTCCATAGTAGCTTGTGGCTGCACGTGGAAGTTTCGAGCATGAATAATCTCATGATCCCTTTGAGCCTGGGTGGCGGTCCATAGGAGAATCACACGGTACCCCGGGATTTCCAAAAATACAGACAACACTGGGTTCCCCATGTGCCTCAATCCACCCAGATGTGATTTTAAGTTGCCACCTTAAGTAAACCATTAAATAACAATCTCACATCTGTCATGAATACACTCACCCAATCCACCTCTACTAGCATAGCATAGTAACATAAGCAAACGTAGAAGTAACTCCCAAAGGTTGATAATAAAACAGGTAATAGGTACTACCTCATCTACATCCCAAAACCCACATATTAAATCAGATCCTAACCATGCAATTGTTTGAGGATTGATCTAATGCAATAAAACTGGGTGGTAAAGATGTATGATCAAAGTGTTACTTGCCTTGCTGATGATCCGTGAAACCTAGAGATTTGAAGTAGAAAGCGGCGCACTCCGGGTACTCTATTGCAAACAAACAAGCATACAATAAGCACTCATCTAATGCACATGTAAAACTCAAATAAGAGATCTAACCAGAAAGTTCAACTTAAGAACTCCGGTTTGCAAAAAGAATCAAATCAAACAAGGCAACGAAAGTCAAACGGCGAAAGAAACAAGCTTCGTTTACTAATCTGGACCTAAGTCAAATTTTTACAGTAGCAAAAACTTGTTTGAGTTGGTTAAACGGAAAGAGGGTTTCGAGGCGAAACTCTAGGCGCTTGAATCGTCTGATTCCAATAAACGAGCGAAAAGCTATAATAGAACGAAAATCGGATCAGAAATCGCGATCTCGAATAATCGCGAAAAATCCGACAAAAAGAAAAACGGACGAACAGGCTAACGAACGAACGTTCGCTGTCTGCGGCTAAACGATGAAAACCGTTCGTTAAAACAAACGTACGTACGAACTTCCGCAAAAATAAATAAACCGGAAAAAAAACTAAACCGATCTATAAATAAAAAAACATGGTTCCTAAAAAAACGGCTTTCCGAAGAAAACCGGCGGTGCCGGTGGGGTCCGGCGAGGGGCGGTGGGCTCCGGCGGGTGGCGGCGGGCTCCGGCGGGTGGCGGTGGTTGGTGGTGGCGACGGGGCGGCTCCGGCGCGGGGCGGCTCCGGCGCGGGGCGGCGGTGGCGGACGGCGTTGGGGCGGCTCCGGCATGGGTGGTGTCGACGCGGGGCGACGGCGGCGGGGCGCGGGCTCCAGCGGGGCTGCGATGTAACGCCTCGATTTTGATGCGCCAGGTGTCTGTCAGTTATTCGTCGTTGTTTCCATGTCATTTGCTTGCGTGTTGCATTTTATCATGTCATCATGTGCATTGCAGTGCATACGTGTTCGTCTCATGCACCCGAGCCTTTTCCCCGTTGTCCGTTTTGCATTCCGGCGCTCCTATGCCCTCCGGCGTTCCCCTTTTGTCTCCTGTTGTGTGTGGGTGTTAAACTTTCTCGGAATGGACCGAGTCTTGCCAAGCGGCCTTGGTATAGCACGGGTAGACCGCCTGTCAAGTTTCGTGCCATTTGGAGTTCGTTTGGTGCTCCAACGGTTAACCGGGTAACCGTAAAAGCCTCCTTCTCTTTGCAGCCCAACACCCCATCCAAAGTGGCCCAAAACCCATCTAACTTCCCTCCATGCTCTCGATCGTTCGATCACGATCGTGTGGGCAAAAACCACTCCTCATTTCGACTCTCCTAGCTCCCTCTACCTATAAATTAGTCCACCTCCCCTGAATTCGCGGTTGAAACCCTAGCAAAACTCCTCCCCGCGCCGCCGGACGCGTCCGCCCGCGCCGGACACGTCCGCCCCGGCCGCCGCAGCCACTCCCGCGCTGACACGTGTCCCCGCCGCCGCCGCTCCCACCGCGCGCCGCCGCCAGGCCCGCGTTAGGCCCGCCCGGGCCGGATCTGGGCCTGAGCCGGCCCGCGTGTTGCGCCACCGTCGCCCGCGCGCTCCCCCGCCGCCGTTGGCCGCCGCCGTCCGCCCCGGCTCCCCGTGCCGCCGCCGGCCGGGCTCGCCCCGCCGCCGCCCGGCTGCGCCGCCGCCCGTCCGCCTCCCCCGCCGCCCGCCGACTCCTCCCGTGGGCGCCGTCCCACCGACGAGCTTCGCCGCCCCGCCGTCCTCCGACGACCCGTCCCCGCCGGCGCGCTCCCTTCGCCGCCCTCGGACGCCGCACCGGAGCACCTCCTCGCCGGCCACCTCCACCGCCGACGGATCTGCCTCCGGCCACGCCTCCCCGGCCTCTCCCTCGTCTCCGGCCTCCTTCCCCACCGTCTCCGGCGAGCTTCTCCGGCGAGGTCCGTGGATCGGGATCAGATCCACCACCTCGCCCATCCAAACGCCCGCGCCTCCGTCCCGATCCGCTCCGTCCCGGAACCGTCCCGTCCCGGGTTGACTTTTCGGAGGTGATATTTCGTTTAAGTCCCCGAATCTGTGTAATTTTCATACCATGTTCATCGCATCGTATCTCTGCATCCCTAGATCCGTTTTGTGCGTGTAATATGTCAAATTGTTTGTCTCAACGAGTGCATCATTTCATTCCATTGCATCATATTCATTTGAGATCATCTTGATGCCTGAATCATCGCTGTAAGAGTGCTTCATGATGTTATCTGCTGTCTGTTATCAGAACGAGCTCTTTTGTCATTTTTGCCATGATTGATATGTGCATACTATGAGGTTGATGTCTACATGTGTTTTGATCTATGCTATGTCTTCTTTACAGAGGTGCTTACCATGTATTTTTGTGATCAATGTGGTGACTAGCACAAGCATGCAAACTAGGCATCGTGATGTGGCTGATTTTAGTCCCTGTTCTGCTGTTATTTTGATGCCATGTAAACTTGATACTACAGAGAGATCCATGCATATTTTGAGATACTTCAGTAAGGGTGTTTTGAACATGTGGTTATTGTCTATCCATTCATGCCTCTTGTTGTAATTATGGAGTAGTCTAGCATGTCTTTTGAGTGCTCTACTTTTGCTTCAAAATGTTTCCTGGCAGATTGTTTACATGTTATTCAATTTGGCCAAGCTTGTTATAGTTGATCCTTGCATGCTATGAACTTGTTCTTGACTTGGTTTGTTTCACAAACATGCCTTCTTGGTGATGCTATGCTTATCTTGTCATGCAATGACTTGTGGTGAGTGAATCGAGCTTGTTAAGTAGGGTACATGATGTTGCTGTTTTGCTAGGCTGAATCTGTTATTTCGTGATGCTATATAAACATGTTGCTACTAATCATTCTATGCATAATCTGGTGATGTTCTATAAACATGTTTTGATCTACATGTCATCCTCTAACCATACATGCCCCTGGTTGCATTTATAGGTTGTTGTAGACTGTTCATATCTTGCTCCAAAGTTGCTTCATAATATTGTTGTCAGCCTGTTTACATTAAGTTCAGTTGTTGCCATGTGTTCTCCTACTGTTCCATGCACTCTATGAACTTGCTCTTGCCATGCTTAGCCTCACAAACATGCCTTCTTACTGTTGGTTGCCTTGCCATGCCATGTTTTGCTCTGTAGTGAGTTGCACAAGCTCATCTACATGCCTTCATAATTCTGTTTCTGCCATGTATGAATCTGTAATATAACTTGCCATGTTTACATGGGTGCCATCTTATTTTCTGATCCTTTTTGACTTATGGTCAGTAAAGGACTTTTGATCTATGCATTTAGTAGTATCCTGCCATGCCTTTGTTTGCCATGATAAGTTCCTGTAACAGGTTGTTTGTTAGCTCTAAACATTGCATCGTGATGTTATTTTCTGCGAAGTCTGAAATTGTTATAACTTGCAATCTTACGATGTGTGTTTGAGCATGTTCTAGTGATTTCTAGAGATAGCTCAGTGTTCATGTTTTGTAATGCTTTACCTGTACATCATGTCCATGCCTTTTGTTATTATGTTGAGATGCTGTAGCATGTTGTTTTGATGCTTGCAATATGCCTAGTTGCTGTTTTGGACAGCTTGTCCTTTAAACTTGTATAGTGTGCATGTGTTGAACCGTTGCTCCGTTTTGAGTGTGCTCTATATGAAACTTGCTTAGATTTGCATGTAGCTTCATATTATCATGTTGCATCCTTGTTTTGAGGTGTTTTCTTGATGTTTGAGTGCATTTTGCATCAATGCCATGTTTAACTTGTTTTGCTCATATCTTCTAGGTCGTAGCTCCGAACTAAATGAACTTTATATGTAACTTGACTAGAATCTCGTGTAGATCATCCTTGTGCATCTTAACTTGCTGTTTAACAACTTGAACATAAGGTTTATTCAGATCTGGACCAACTTCGAAATATGCATATGAGGACTTACCGGAATTGTTATATGTTGTTCCTGGCCTCATTTAAACTTGCTTTGATGTGTTGCTCTTGTTTGCATCATCCCTTATCATGAGTAGCTTCGCGTAGCTTTGTCATGCATCATACTTGGTTGTGCATCATGCCTTGTTCATGGGTGGTGTGTTTACCATGTTGTGTGCCTCTTCTTGTTAGTTCCTGTTTCGTTGCGATCGTGAGGATTCGTTCGTCTACGCTTGGTTCGGCTTCATCCTTCATCTTCTTCATGGACTCGTTCTTCTTCCTTGCGGGATTTCAGGCAAGATGACCGCTACCCTGGATCTCACTACTATCATTGCTATGCTAGTTGTTTTGTTCTATCGCTATGCTGCGCTACCTATCACCTGTTTATCAAGCCATCCCAAATTGCCATGAACCTCTAACCTTTGACACCATTCCTATGCAAACCGTTGTTTGGCTATGTTACCGCTTCGCTTAGCCCTCTTATAGCGTTGCTAGTTGCAGGTGAAGTTGAAGATTTCTCCATGGTGGACAGGATTTTGGTTGGGATATCACAATATCTCTTATATTATTAATGCATCTATATATTTGGTAAAGGGTGGAAGGCTCGGCCTTTTTCCTGGTGTTTTGTTCCACTCTTGTCGCCCTAGTTTCCGTCATACCGGTGTTATGTTCCCGGATTTTGCGTTCCTTACGCGGTCGGGTGATTTATGGGACCCCCTTGACAGTTTGATTTGAATAAAACTCCTCCAGCAAGGCCCAACCTTGGTTTTACCATTTGCCTCACCACCACCTACTTTTCCCTTGGGAGTCGCTCTCTCAAGGGTCATCTTTATTATAGCCCCCCCAGGCCAGTGCTTGTCTAAGTGTTGGTCCGAACCAGAGCCACTTGCAGCGCCACCTCGGGGAAACTTGAGGGTTGGTTTTAGTTGTACGTAGTGTTCATCCGGTGTTGCCCTGAGAACGAGATATGTGCAGCTCCTATCGGGATTGTCGGCGCATCGGGCGGTCTTGCTGGTCTTGTTTTACCATTGTCAAAATGTCTTGTAAACCAGGATTCCGAGTCTGATCGGGTCTTCCTGGGATAAGGTCTATTCCTTCGTTGATCGCGAGAGCTTGTCATGGGCTAAGTTGGTACACCCCTGCAGGTTATAATCTTTCGAAAGCCGTGCCTGCGGTTATAGGCAGATGGGAATTTGTTAATGTCTGGTTGTAGATAACTTGACACCAGATCCGAATTAAAACGCATCAACCGCGTGTGTAGCCGTGATGGTCTCTTTTCGGCGGAGTCCGGAAAGTGAACACGGTTTCTGAGTTATGTTTGACGTAAGTAGGAGTTCAGGATCACTTCTTGATCATTACTAGTTGACGACTGTTCCTTTTGCTCTCTTCTCGCTCTTATTTGCGTATGTTAGCCACCATATATGCTTAGTCGCTGCTGCAGCCTCACCACTTTACCCCTTCCTTTCCCTTTTAAGCTTTGCTAGTCTTGATACCCATGGTAATGGGATTGCTGAGTCCTCGTGGCTGACAGATTACTACAACAACAGTTGCAGGTACAGGTTATGCGATGATCATGACGTGGGAGCGATGCTTGCTTGCGTTGAGTCCTTCTTCTGCTTCTTCGATCAAGGGATAGGTTCCAGGTCGGCAGCCTGGGCTAGCAGGGTGGATGTCGTTTGAGTTTCTGTTTGTGTTTCATCCGTAGTCGGATGATGCTCTAATATATTGTGATGTTGTATTCATGTGGCATTGTATGCCCTCTTGTATGTATCTCCATCTATTATGTAATGTTGATGTAATGATATCCACCTTGCAAAAGCGTTTCAATATGCGGGTCTATCCATGGTGGGGCCTTCGAGTTCCTTTTGGATAGGGTCGCATATTGGGCGTGACAAGTTGGTATCAGAGCCTCGACCGACCCTAGGAGCCCCCTTGATTGATCGTGTAGTTTGGCCGTTGTTGATTCTAGAAGAAAAACTATTTTCGGAGTCTAGTTATATCGGAGAGTAGGAATTCTTTTTACTCCTCAGCCCCCCTTCGTCGCTCTTGTAAGGAATCTTGACGTAGGTGGTTTGAATTACTCCTCTTCCTCTTCAAATTTTTCTTTAGGATCACGCAGTTGGTTTCTGATCGTTGGTTCTCAGCTCTTTTCATCTGGTGCATTTCTCGTCAAGTCGACTCGAGCCTTTTTCATCTTTGAGTTCAATCCTCAGTTGTCTTCTTTTCCCACCCGCCCTCCTTGTTCTTCTTCTCGGAACCGGAGTCCGTAATCGAGTATCCATCCTACTCGTGCGAAGTTTTTGCTCTCTCTCCTCAATGTTTTCAACCGGTGTTTTCTCTTCAAGATAGTCGCCATTTCCCCTTCCAAGTTGCCTTTGTTTTCCCGCCCTCCCACCCTTTTTCTTCCCGGAGCCTGAGTCTCTTTCGACCATCTATCTCATTCGTGCAGAACCTCTTCAGTCTTCCCTCAATTATTTCAACCGGTGAATTCTCGTCTCGTTCGTCATTCTTCATCTCTTTTCCGGTGGACTCAATTCAAGTTTTTCGAGTTGATCACATTCTTCTCCTTGGATCAAGTATTTTCCCTGCTCGTTCGCCTCTCGCCATTCAATCATTCCGGAGTTCGGAAGACATCTCATGATATTCGTCTGTGTTCCAATTAATTCGAGGTTGTCACCTCATTCAAATATTTCAATTGTTCCGGTGCTTCATCTATCTGTTCATCAATCCTTTCCAATGGTGTTTTCTCTTCAGTGGGCCCTAACCTACAAGTCTTTTCCTAGGATCTTACCTGACTCTTCTAATTCTCCCGGATTTATTCTCAATTCTTTTCAAGTGTGACGTAAGAATGGATTTCATCAGTCAGATGTTGTTCCAAGATCTCGTTCAAATTCTTTTCATTGTTCGCTCAAACCCCTTGGTTTCATTCTACCGGAGTATCTCAGTAATTTTGGTGGTGTTTTCTCGTCGTCATTTGAAGATAGAAGAAGAGTTCCTTCTAAATCTTGTTCATTCTCTCGAATATTCGTGGTTCGAGCTTCATATCATCCTTCCGAATTATTTCAGTTTGTCAGATATTCTTTTCTTACCTATCCGGAGTATGCCAGAAGTTGTTTTTCCGTTTCTTTTCATCGGAGGCCATCGTTCCAGTTATCGTTCTCTATTTATCTCGGTGCTCCGTTCAAGTGTTCTTTAATCAACTCGAGCTCTTCCGGTTCTCTTGTATCTAAATCCCCTCTTGCTTATTGGTTCTTATAATTATTCCCGGCGATTCAGTCTCTTTCATCAGTCATTTCCGAATTCTAACGGTGGTTCGTTCAAGATTCTTTTTCCTTGTTTATCATATTAATTCATTCATTCTTTCCAATCCAACTGGTGGTTCATGAAGACCTTCTCAAGTTTGCGTCCTGTCACTTCTCAATCCTTTTCAAGAAGATTAAGTGGTTTGCAAAATCCATTGCTTGTCATCAATTTAATTTGATGAAGGATAAGCATACAATAAATCTTATTCTTATTTCATCCAAGTGAGTAATTCTTTCCTTCGGAGTTTATTCATAATGAATAAATTCTAGTTCCAAGTGTTTTCATCTTTTCTTTTTCGGAGTTCAAACTTCTTGGGCCATTTTGTCGGAACCTCCATCCCAATTATCGCAAGGCTCATCTTATTCTTTCACCCTTCATTCTATCTCTTCATCCTTTTTTCACCGGAGTTCTTCATGGTGGTTCTTCTTGATTTAATCTTTTCTTCAAGTGTTCATCAAGATTCTTGTCGGTGGAATTCAAGTATCTTTTCTTCTCGCGTCTCAAAGTGCAAATAATTCTTCATTTTCTTCTGAAGTGAAGTTTTGCCTTTCTTCGTTCTTCCCAGATATTCAAATTCGTTCAACCTTCCTTCAAAGTTCTTTTCATTCCATTCTTTCAATTCTTCCGGAGGCTTTGCATTGTTCAGCTCGTCAAGCGCCATCCCATCTGGTGAAGTTCGTGTTCTATTCTTTCCTGGTCCAGCCAGAGTGCTGCATAAATCCTTTCAGTCTTATTCGTTTCTTATCTCGTCTAACCGGAGTTGTTTCATAGTCTATCTGATTCAGTGAGCTTTCGATTCTCATCATTCTCGTCGTTCCTCTCTTCTTCTCGAGTGCTCTCGATTCTTTGCTCCTTATCTTGAGTTCTTGTTTCACCTCTTCCTTTTTCTCTTCCGTCTCGGTCCTAAGATCTCAGGACGAGATCTCTTGTTAGTGGAGGAGTGTTGTAACGCCCCGATTTTGATGCGCCAGGTGTCTGTCAGTTATTCGTCGTTGTTGCCGTGTCATTTGCTTGCGTGTTTCATTTTATCATGTCATCATGTGCATTGCATTGCATATGTGTTCGTCTCATGCATCCGAGCCTTTTCCCCGTTGTCCGTTTTGCAATCCGGCGCTCCTATGCCCTCCGGCGTTCCCCTTTTGTCTCCTGTTGTGTGTGGGTGTTAAACTTTCTCGGAATGGACCGAGTCCTGGCAAGCGGCCTTCGTATAGCACGGGTAGACCGCCTGTCAAGTTTCGTGCCATTTGGAGTTCGTTTGGTACTCCAACGTTTAACCGGGTAACCGTAAAAGCCTCCTTCTCTTTGCAGACCAACACCCCTTCAAAGTGGCACAAAACCCATCTAACTCCCCTCCATGCTCTCGGTCGTTCGATCACGATCGTGTGGGCGAAAACCGCTCCTCATTTGGACTCTCCTAGCTCCCTCTACCTATAAATTAGTCCACCTCCCCAGAATTCGCGGATGAAACCCTAGCAAAACTCCTCCCCGCGCCGCCGCAGCCACTCCCGCGCTGACACGTGTCCCCGCCGCCGCGGCTCCCACCGCGCGCCGCCGCCAGGCCCGCGTCAGGCCCGCCCGGGCCGGATCTGGGCCCGAGCCGACCCGCGCGTCGCGCTCCCGTCGCCCGCGCGCTCCTCCGCCGCCGTCCGCCCCGGCTCCCCATGCCGCCGCCGGCCGGGCTCGCCCCGCCGCCGCCCGGCTGTGCCGCCGCCCGCCGACTCCTCCCGTGGCCGCCGCCCCGCCGTCCTCCGGCGACCCGTCCCCGCCGGCGCGCTCCCTCCGCCGCCCTCGTCCGCCGCACCAGAGCACCTCCTCGCCGGCCACCTCCACCGCCGACGGATCTGCCTCCGGTCGCGCCTCCCCGGCCTCTCCCTCGTCTCCGGCCTCCTTCCCCACCATCTCCGGCGAGCTTCTCCGGCGAGGTCCGTGGATCGGGATCAGATCCACCACCTCGCCCATCCAAACGCCCGTGCCTCCGTCCCGATCCGCTCCGTCCCGGAACCGTCCCGTCCCGGGTTGACTTTTCGGAGGTGATATTTCGTTTAAGTCCCCGAATCTGTGTAATTTTCATGCCATGTTCATCGCATCGTATCTCTGCAGCCATAGCTTCGTTTTGTGCGTGTAATATGTCAAATTGTTCGTCTCAATGAGTACATCATTTCGTTCCATTGCATCATATTCATTTGAGATCATCTTGATGCCTGAATCATCGTTGTAAGAGTGCTTCATGATGTTATCTGCTGTCTGTTATCAGAATGAGCTCTTGTCATTTTTGCCATGATCGATATGTGCATCCTATGAGGTTGATGTCTACATGTGTTTTGATCTATGCTATGTCTTCTTTACAGAGGTGCTTACCATGTATTTTTGTGATCAATGTGGTGACTAGCACAAGCATGCAGACTAGGCATCGTGATCTGGCTGATTTTAGTCCCTGTTCTGCTGTTATTTTGATGCCATGTAAACTTGATGCTACAGAGAGATCCATGCATATTTTGAGATACTTCAGTAAGGGTGTTTTGAACATGTGGTTATTGTCTATCCATTCATGCCTCTTGTTGCAATTATGGAGTAGTCTAGCATGTCTTTTGAGTGCTCTACTTTTGCTTCAAAATGTTTCATGGCAGATTGTTTACATGTTATTCAATTTGGCCAAGCTTGTTATAGTTGATCCTTGCATGCTATGAACTTGTTCTTGACTTGGTTTGTTTCACAAACATGCCTTCTTGATGATGCTATGCTTATCTTGTCATGCAATGACTTGTGGTGAGTGAATCGAGCTTGTTAAGTAGGGTACATGATGTTGCTGTTTTGCTAGGCTGAGTCTGTTATTTCGTGATGCTATATAAACATGTTGCTACTAATCATTCTATGCATAATCTGGTGATGTTCTATAAACATGTTTTGATCTACATGTCATCCTCTAACCATACATGCCCCTGGTTGCATTTATAGGTTGTTGTAGACTGTTCATATCTTGCTCTAAAGTTGCTTCATAATGTTGTTGTCAGCCTGTTTACATTAAGTTCAGTTGTTGCCATGTGTTTCCTAGTGTTCCATGCACCCTATGAACTTGCTCTTGCCATGCTTAGCCTCACAAACATGCCTTCTTACTGTTGGTTGCCTTGCCATGCCATGTTTTGCTCTGTAGTGAGTTGCACAAGCTCATCTACATGCCTTCATAATTCTGTTTCTGCCATGTATGAATCTGTAATATAACTTGCCATGTTTACATGGGTGCCATCATATTTTCTGATCCTCTTTGGCTTATGGTCAGTAAAGGTCTTTTGATCTATGCATTTAGTAGTATCCTGACATGCCTTTGTTTGCCATGATAAGTTCCTGTAACAGGTTGTTTGATAGCTCTAAACATTGCATCGTGATGTTATTTTCTGCAAAGTCTGAAATTGTTATAACTTGCAATCTTACCATGTGTGTTTGAGCATGTTCTAGTGATTTCTAGAGATAGCTCAGTGTTCATGTTTTGTAATGCTTTACCTGTACATCATGTCCATGCCTTTTGTTATTATGTTGAGATGATGTAGCATGTTGTTTTGATGCTTGCAATATGCCTAGTTGCTGTTTTGGACAGCTTGTCCTTTAAACTTGTATAGTGTGCATGTGTTGAACCGTTGCTCCGTTTTGAGTGTGCTCTATATGAAACTTGCTTGATTTTGCAAGTAGCTTCATATTATCATGTTGCATCCTTGTTTTGAGGTGTTTGCTTGATGTTTGAGTGCATTTTGCATCAATGCCATGTTTAACTTGTTTTGCTCATATCTTCTAGGCCGTAGCTCCGAACTAAATGAACTTTATATGTAACTTGACTAGAATCTCGTGTAGATCATCCTTGTGAATCTTAACTTGCTATTTAACAACTTGAACATAAGGTTTATTCAGATCTGGACCAACTTCGAAATATGCATATGAGGACTTACCGGAATTGTTATATGTTGTTCCCGGCCTCATTTAAACTTGCCTTGATGTGTTGCTCTTGTTTGCATCATCCCTTGCCATGAGTAGCTTCGCGTAGCTTTGTAATGCATCATACTTGGTTGT
Source organism: Triticum aestivum (assembly GCF_018294505.1). Taxonomy (NCBI): domain Eukaryota; kingdom Viridiplantae; phylum Streptophyta; class Magnoliopsida; order Poales; family Poaceae; genus Triticum; species Triticum aestivum. The sequence goes on along the minus strand of NC_057801.1, from coordinate 484,667,265 downwards.
GCATCATGCCTTGTTCATGTGTGGTGTGTTTACCATGTTGTGTGCCTCTTCTTGTTAGTTCCTGTTTCGTTGCGATCGTGAGGATTCGTTCGTCTACGCTTGGTTCGGCTTCATCCGTTCGTCTTCTTCATGGACTCGTTCTTCTTCCTTGTGGGATTTCAGGCAAGATGACCGCTACCCTGGATCTCACTACTATCATTGCTATGCTAGTTGTTTCGTTCTATCGCTATGCTGCGCTACCTATCACCTGTTTATCAAGCCATCCCAAATTGCCATGAACCTCTAACCTTTGACACCTTTCCTATGCAAACCGTTGTTTGGCTATGTTACCGCTTCGCTCAGCCCTCTTATAGCGTTGCTAGTTGCAGGTGAAGTTGAAGATTTCTCCATGGTGGACAGGATTTTGGTTGGGATATCACAATATCTCTTATATTATTAATGCATCTATATATTTGGTAAAGGGTGGAAGGCTCGGCCTTTTGCCTGGTGTTTCGTTCCACTCTTGCCACCCTAGTTTCCGTCATACCGGTGTTATGTTCCCGGATTTTGCGTTCCTTACGTGGTCGGGTGATTTATGGGACCCCCTTCACAGTTCGCTTTGAAATAAAACTCCTCCAGCAAGGCCCAACCTTGGTTTTACCATTTGCCTCACCACCACCTACTTTTCCCTTGGGAGTCGCTCTCTCGAGGGTCATCTTTATTATAGCCCCCCAGGCCAGTGCTTGTCTAAGTGTTGGTCCGAACCAGAGCCACTTGCAGCGCCACCTCGGGGAAATTTGAGGGTTGGTTTTAGTTGTACGTAGTGTTCATCTGGTGTTGCCCTGAGAACGAGATATGTGCAGCTCCTATCGGGATTGTCGGCGCATCGGGCGGTCTTGCTGGTCTTGTTTTACCATTGTCGAAATGTCTTGTAAATCGGGATTCTGAGTCTGATCGGGTCTTCCTGGGATAAGGTCTATTCCTTCGTTGATCGCGAGAGCTTGTCATGGGCTAAGTTGGGACACCCCTGCAGGGTATAATCTTTCGAAAGCCGTGCCTGCGGTTATAGGCAGATGGGAATTTGTTAATGTCCGGTTGTAGATAACTTGACACCAGATCCGAATTAAAACGCATCAACCGCATGTGTAGCCGTGATGGTCTCTTTTCGGCGGAGTCCGGAAAGTGAACACGGTTTCTGAGTTATGTTTGACATAAGTAGGAGTTCAGGATCACTTCTTGATCATTACTAGTTGACGAGCGTTCCTTTTGCTCTCTTCTCGCTCTTATTTGCGTATGTTAGCCACCATATATGCTTAGTCGCTGCTGCAGCCTCACCACTTTACCCCTTCCTTTCCCTTTTAAGCTTTGCTAGTCTTGATACCCATGGTAATGGGATTGCTGAGTCCTCGTGGCTGACAGATTACTACAACAATAGTTGCAGGTACAGGTTATGCGATGATCATGATGCGAGAGTGATGCTTGCTTGCGTTGAGTCCTTCTTCTGCTTCTTCGATCAGGGGATAGGTTCCAGGTCGGCAGCATGGGCTAGCAGGGTGGATGTCATTTGAGTTTCTGTTTGTGTTTCATCCGTAGTCGGATGATGCTCTAATGTATTGTGATGTTGTATTCGTGTGGCATTGTATGCCCTCTTGTATGTAACCCCATCTATTATGTAATGTTGATGTAATGATATCCAACTTGCAAAAGCGTTTCAATATGCGGGTCTATCCTTGGTGGGACCTTCGAGTTCCTTTTGGATAGGGTCGCATATTGGGCGTGACATGCGGCGGCGGCGCGGGCTAGGGTTAGGGTTGGCGGCGGGGTGGGCTGAGGTGGGCTGGCGGGGTCGATAGCTTATAAAGCCTGGGCGGAGAGGAGTCCGGGTCGCCCACGGCGGCCCAAGTCGGTTCATTTTTTTTAAATAATTTCGCGTAGAGAACACTTAAAAGGAATACTAAACGGACTCCAAAAATCCCAAAATAAATTTTCCCCGACTTCTAAAATCAATCCGGACAAGATGAACATTTATTTGGGGCCTAAATGCAAATTTGAAAAACGCACATTTTTCCTAAATCCAAATAAAATAGCCAAAAACTCCGAAATAAAATCTTATTTGATTTTTTTATTAAATCCTCAATATTTATTTATTTTGGGAAAGTCATTTTATTCCCTCTCTCATATTTTTGTAATAGAAATACATGAAGATAAAATAAATAAAATCAAACAATCCTATTTTCAAAATTTGAGAAAACTCAAATATGAAAATAACAAAACCCTCAACTCTCTCCGTGGGGCCTTGAGTTGCGTAGAATTTCTGGATCAAGCCAAAATTCTGATTTTATCATTTACCTACTCGAGGACGAGCAGGAATTAAGCTTGGGAATGCTTGATACATCTCCAACGTATCTATAATTTTTGATTGTTCCATGCTATTATATTACCCCTTTTGGATGTTTATGGGCTTTATTTTACACATTTATATCATTTTTGGACTAACCTACTAACCGGAGGCCCAGTCCGTATTGCTGTTTTTTTGCCTATTTCAGTATTTCGAAGAAAAGGAATATCAAACGGAGTCCAAACGGAATGAAACCTTCGGGAGCGTGATTTTTGGAACGAACGTGATCCAGGGGACTTGGAGTGCAAGTCAAGAAGCATCCGAGGTGGCCATGAGAGGGGAGGGCGCGCCCACCCCTACTGGGCGTGCCCCCTATCTCGTGGGCCCCTTGGGCGGCCACCGACGTACTTCTTCCTCCTATATAAGCCTATGTACCCCGAAAATATCCAGGGAGCCAACGAAACACAATTTCCACCGCCGTAACCTTCTGTATCTGCAAGATCCCATCTTGGAGCCTTCGTCGACGCTCCACCGGAGGGGGAATCGACCATGGAGGGCTTCTACATCAACACCATAGCCCCTTCGATGAGTTGTGAGTAGTTTACCACAGACCTTCGGGTCCATAGTTATTAGCTAGATGGTTTCTTCTCTCTTTTTGGATCTCAATACAATGTTCTCCCCCTCTCTTGTGGAGATCTATTCAATGTAAACTCTTTTTGTGGTGTGTTTGTCGAGATCTGATGAATTGTGGGTTTATGATCAAGTTTATCTATGAGAAATGTTTGAATCTCCTCTGAATTCTTTTATGTATGATTTAGTTATCTTTGCAAGTCTCTTTAAATTATCAGTTTGGTTTGGCCTACTAGATTGATCTTTCTTGCCATGGGAGAAGTGCTTAGCTTTGGGTTCAATCTTGCGGTGTCCTTTCCCAGTGACAGCAGGGGCAGCAAGGCACGTATTGTATTGTTGCCATCGAGGATAAAAAGATGGGGTTTATATCATATTGCTTGAGTTTATCCCTCTACATCATGTCATCTTGCTTAATGTGTTACTCTATTCTTTATGAACTTAATACTCTAGATGCAGGCAGGAGTCGGTCGATGTGTGGAGTAATAGTAGTAGATGCAGGCAGGAGTCGGTCTACTTGTCACGGACGTGATGCCTATATACATGATCATGCCTAGATAATCTCATAATTATTCGCTTTTCTATCAATTGCTCGACAGTAATTTGTTCACCCACCGTAATACTTGTCCTATCTTGAGAGAAGCCACTAGTGAAACATATGGCCCCGGGGTCTATCTTTTATCATATAAGCTTTCAATCTACTTTTATTTGCATCTTTACTTTTCGCATCTATATCATAAAATACCAAAAAAAAAATCTTATCATACTATCTCTATCAGATCTCACTTTCGCAAGTGGACGTGAAGGGATTGACAACCCCTTTATTGCGTTGGTTGTGAGTTCTTTGTTTGTTTGTGTAGGTGCGTGGGACTTTTGAGTAGCCTCCTACTGGATTGATACCTTGGTTCTCAAAAGCTGAGGGAAATACTTACGCTACTATTGCTGCATCACCCTTTCCTCTTCAAGGAAAACCAACGCAAGCTCAAGACGTAGCAACCATCCCAGCACATTTTTGTTGTAGACCATGCTGGAGATATATCTCCATGTCTACTCTTATACTCCATTCTTTCCTAAATATTTGTCTTTTTCAGATTTCAAATGGACTACCCTATACGGATGTGTATGTAGACATATTTTAGAGTGTAGATTCACTCATTTTGCTCTGTATGTCTTTTTAGGAAGGGGTCAGATTTGTCCTTGATTTATTTATGAGGTATCCAGATGGAACTGCACCGCCAAGAGAAGAGGGTAACATCAAAATTATGGACTACTTTTTGAGTATGTTGGTAAGGTCCGGTCATAGTCACTTGTTGAAATCTCTAAAAAGACAAATACTCCCTATGTCTGGAAATACTTGTCATCATAATGGATAAAAGGAAATGTATCTAGATGTATTTTAGTTTTAGATACATCTCTTTTTCTCCATTTTGATGCCAAGTATTTTCAGACGGAGGGAGTAGAAAAAAAAGTTGGTGATGATGGTGTGCGTGCCATCCTGCAATATAGGCCGTCGGATTTATATCTAACGGATAGGAAAGAAACTATGGCAAGTTTGCAAAAATATACCCACACGTCTCTCCACGTTCGCAAATAAGGCCTTCCCTCATTCAGCCTTTTCTCTCACAATATAAACTACTCATACAAATGCATCTTGATGTTCCGTGCAACACAGGGGCAGCTAGCTAATTTCTTTTAAAATAGTTGCTGCGATAATTGGGTTGAAGTGATATATTTTATGTCTGCCCCGAATGATTTCAGATTCACTAGTAGTAACAAAGAAAAGGTTGCCTTGTTAATTAACAGAAAACAGGGTGAAAACTATCATATGAGGCCGGTAAAAACAAGGCACACTGGGTTTAGTGTCATCGTCACTACAGCTGTGCGCGCGCGAGAAGTCTACATATCGAGGGGGCTACCGAGCGAGGCACCAAGACACGATGTTTGAGAGAGAAACCAATTGACAGATTATGATCAGATTGAGTTGTCGCCCTTCTGCTATCATTGTTGGGGGGAGGGAGAGAAAGACGTATCGAGAGTGTGCGCGGTAGGCATAGAGGCACAACTAGCGAGTGTGTGTGTGTGTGTGTTTGAAAGAGGAGTAGATAGATTATTATCAAGATCAATGTGCCACCCTACTCCTTCGATGCCAGGTAGTGTGTGTGTGTGTGTGTATGTTTGAGAGAGAAGCCAGTCGATAGATTAGTATCAAGATCGAGGTGCCACCCTACTCCTTCGGTGTTGGGAAGTGTGGGTGTGTGGGTGTGTGTGGGGGGGGTATTGACACTCACATATCTCTACTCTTATAAAAAACAGAGTTGGTGATGATGGTGTTCCTACCATCCTGCAATATAGGCCATCCGATTTATATCCGACGGATAGGAAGGAAACTATGGCAATTTTGCAAAAAGATACCCACACCCCTCTCTGCATTTGCAAATAAGGCATTCCCTCGCTCATCCTTTTCTCCCACAAGATAAACTTCTCATACAAATGCATTGTGATGTTCCGTGCAACGCATGGGCATCTTGCTAGTGGGGAGAAGGAGTTTGTGTGACACATATCTAGCTATATTAAGGGATAGGTAGATAGCATATGTGTGAGAAACATTATTATACTTTGAGACATTAGTGGCTGTGGGTGGGCGGAATTAAAGGGGTGGGCGTGTCAGACATAGAGAGCGTGTGTGTTTCTGTGTGAGAGACTTGTAGGACGGGGTAGAAAGATGAATTTAACCCTGACGGAGGGAGAGAAATACACGAAGTGCGCGTGTGTGATTCCGATGCCCACAGGGAAATGAGATATGTATGCATGTGAGAGAGATTGGACAATTCATTCACGTATCACTATCTAGCGATCGTGGACGTGCATCGCTTGAACATAAGTCAACATCTACTTCGTCTCGTGGCCAAAGGTACAATATCGATTCAACGCTATAAAGATTGGACACTCACATATCACATTTTTTTCTATTTAAATAAACCTTTTCAGTTGTGCATGCCAAAGTTACAGTGATGTTTCTTCAAACAACCAATGTAGCTATCATGTACATGCACCATTGTTACTCTTGCATTCAAATTCATTAGTCTTGGATGATTTAAGTTTCTATTTTGAAGTAATATATGTAATATTCATATATGAATTCAACGGGTACGAAATTTATGAAATGGAGGCTATGTAATCATATGAGGTAACACTTTTAAGTAGCTGACTACAATATCCATTTCTTTTTGTGTGCCTCTACACTAACACGTCAATGCATTATGTTTAAAGTAAATAACCAATGGCACTAAATTATCTATTTACACGAGAAATACATAGGCTGAGCGTTTGATTTGTGAAGCGCCACTACACCCGTACGATTGGCCGCGCCCGTGTGAACGTCCAAGTTATCGGCGCATCATCCCGAGTTATTGTCTTTTTTTCTGGGGTGGACTTCACACTAGTTATTAACTACTCACGCGTGCCCCGTGTACACAGTCTAGCATGACCTTCCCGCTAGCACGGTCCAAAATTAGTTGAAACTGGATACGAATGATCCCGCGGGAGGCAAAATCTCCCGCCTCCTTCTAAAATTTCCGCCACCTTAGTCTTTAGCATGCGAAATCCCCCTTTTATCCTTGGTGCACGGAGACCAACAGTTACAATACCGCCCTCATCTACATGATAGGTCGGGGCTGCTTTGGTAACTTCTGGTTCCCCCCACTACACGGCACCCCCATTTCCTCTCCCCCTCCCGCAAAAACGACTAACTCCACAACACGAGAGCATCTTACATCACGCCGTCCATACTTCATTTCCCTTTCTCCCCTCCCATCTTGAAACCCTAGACTGCTCATCCACCGGCGTACCATAGCCCATTCACTGCCAGCGGAGTCCACCTCGCCGGATCTGCTTCTGCGGCCGCATCTACCCCTCCCACCTCCCCTAGAAACAAGTAGACTGCTCATCCACCACTGTACCACAGCCCATTTAGTGTCGGCCTTGTCCACAGCGTCGGATCTGCTTCGACGGTACTCTCGTCAACCGCCACACATCTGCAGCGGCTCATTCGTACTCCCCACCGGAGACGCTTCATCCACACACCCCGGAGCCGCCCCACCGACACCCCCGTCGACAGCCTCTAATCCTCTTCGCCGACACCTTCCTCAACCCTACCGGAGCCGCTACACCGACACCTTCCTCAACCCTACCGGAGTCGCTTCGCCGACACCATCGTCAACCCTACCGGAGTAGCTTCGCCTATACCATTCTCAATTCTACTGGGGCCGCTTTGCCAACTCACAAGTCCACGGCCTCAACTCCGCTTCCTCACACCCTCATCCAACCTACTGGAGCAGCTTCTGACGCCCCGTCCACGGCCGCAGCTCCGCATCGTCGACACCACCCTTAACCCAACCACCGGAGCAGCTTCTGACGCCCCGTCCACGACCGCAGATCCGCATCATCGACACCATCCTTAACCCAACCACCAGAGAAGCTTCTGACGTCCCGTCCACGGTCGCAGATCCGCGTTGTCGACACCATCCTTAACCCAACCATCGGAGCAGCTTCACCTACGCCCTCGTCCACGGCCATAGATCTGCTTCGCCCACACCGTAGTCCACCCTACCGAAGCCGCTCCACAAACACCCTACTCAACGGTTCTAGATCTCCTTACCGAACCCCGACAGCCAGCGCAGCGTCATCACCCTTGACGTTTATAACCTGATTCCCACCGTCTGGAGAGATGCCAAGCACCCGCCACGGCCTAGGTACTTGTCACCTTTAAACCCGTCCAGCATCACCTGCCCGATGTACTTCAAATATACTAACCGGTCACTGTTACCTGTTATTAGCTGGCAAAAACTACAAGGACGATGTTTCTTCTGGATCTAACAGCTTGGCCAACCAAGATCCTGGACTGAGGCATTGCTATGATCTTGTAAGCGCGTCTCTCTCTCTTGTATTGTTTTGTGCCTGCCAGCGTGCTTTGCTAGGATTTTCGACCAGTAATCCCTTTGTGCAGACAATGATTTCTACTACTGGCTGCTAAATTAGATATGTAGATGTCATACATGATACTACCTCGTACCTCTGTTCCTAAATATAAGTCTTTCTAGAGATTCCACTATAGGCTACATATGGAGCAAAATGAGTGAATCTACACTCGAAAATGCATCTATATACATCTGTATGTGGTCCATACTGGAATCTCTACAAAGACATATATTTAGGAACAGGGGCAGTACATTACACAAAATCGTAGGTAGCATGTAGGAATTCCAGTGCACTACATTAGGCTCCCTTAGAGTGCCTGCTAGTCCAGCATACAGAGTCATGGCTAGTTTATGGTACACACACAATCGTTAATTGGTGGTTTAAATATGCGCAAGGGATATGCAATGTAGTATCATGTAGAGATGTCTGAAATTAGCCATGTCAACTTGCAGATAGGGTTACACAATGAAAAAGTACAAGATGTATGTGGCAATTTCATGGAACATCGCAAAAAAGGAGAGGCAGCGGTGAGCCTATACAGTGTGTTATGGTACGTCACTCCTCCACTGCAATCATCGTGACATGTTATTTGTATGCCAGTTCTATTAGCCAAGTTTCTTAGGGACAGTTATTACGAGTTATCCTAAGAAATAAGCACCTGTGAATATAAGCTCCATGTAATAAGCCAACCAGTTCTTTTAATTGCGTTTTCAGCTTATCTTTGGTATGATCAGTGGAAAGTCTAGATTGCATTATATTTTTTGCATTTTGCTGCCCATATGGAAATTAATTTGACTTGCAAACATCACAAATTGAACCCATTGTAGTAATTAATATGATAGAAAAATAGACCATCACTATTTGCTCAAAATGCAAATACAAAGATACCATCTACTTGGCACAATCTACTTTGGTCAATGTTTTCCATGGAGATCCCATTGCCTAATTTAAACAAAGAACGCATGACCCACATTTAAATGAAGAACAATTATTTATTGAAATTCGATGGTCCAAGTCGCTGGTTATTATCATATAGCAGCAGCACCTGAAAGCATCATATAGTAGCAGCAGCAGCTCATAGCAACTCATCATACAGCAGCAATAGTCTTCAATTCATCATATACGTGCAGCAGCTCATAGCAATTCATCATATAGCAGCAGCAGGAGCAGTTCATAGCAATTCATCATATAGCAGCAGCAGGAGCAGCTCATAGCAATTCATCATATAGCAGTAGCAGCAGCAGCTTATAGCAACTCATCATATAGCAGCAGCAGCAGCTCATAGCAATTCATCATATAGCAGCAGCAGCTCATAGCAATTCATCATATAGCAGCAGCAGGAGTAACTCATAGCAATGCATCATATAGCAGCAGCAGAAGTAGCTCATAGCAATTCATCGTATAGTGGATCAGAATGAAAATTTGGCAAAAAATCAGAGGAGATCCTCACCTTGTTGGATGAGCTCATCCTTCGACAGCACCTCATGGCCATGGCCTGGGAAGAGGGGAGGGGGAATATGGTGCCTTCTACCGTAGTGTGGCATCAGCCGTAGTTGTGCAGCACCCACCAGAGTAGTGCGTTGGATGAACCACAATGGAGCAGCTGCTGGAGACCATGAGAATGAGGGGTGGCGCCAGAGGGAGGAGCAGCCAGGGAGATTTGCCCCTACCCGCCGGCCATGTAGCCTAGCTGGACATAGCATCGTCGAGGACCAGGCCAGATGGGACCAGTGGTGACGGCTCGCTGGAGGAACCCTAGTGCTGCAGGTAGGGGATCGAGGTAGAGGGAAAGGGGAGAGGACATGCAAGCGGGCAGGGCAATGAACGCTTGCGTGTTTGTTTTTACTTGAGGGTCAGGTGTGACACGGGCGTCAGCAGTTACATTTTGGGTGTAATATAGGCAGACAACAGAGTCATTTCACTATTCCCCTTCCCTTCAATTTTTAGTGAGGTTCTACCCGACACACACACCCCCCCCTCCAAAGCGAAATTAGTTAAGCCCAAGCCCATAACTCAAAAATGACTTCTTTACATCTTTTATGGCTTATTTTAACAATATGCCCTGAAAAGGCGGAATCGAACTGGCCCTTAACCTACAATTCAATTGTGCGTGCAATGATGAATCACTCATGCCTGCTATCTGTACATTTAGGCATCATCATACATGGCATAACCTAATACATGTGCATTCCATTGTAGAATCTGGAATATGCAATGTTTATGTTAGTTCATACGTTCCACATGATGTTTAAATGCCCCTTAAATCTGGTCAGTCAAGTGATGGTCTTTAAGCCTCCTTCTTTGCTTCTTTTCTTGATATGTAATATTTGCTCACACATCTATTCAATTGCTTGTTTGCATCAGCCAGCCATACTAGGATTGTTTGCTTTGATTACTTGTGGTTCTTGACCTAACACTCTAACAGAGCTTATCAAAGATTTAAACACTAAGGGCTACTATAGTGGGGCCTTGTCTAACTCATAGGTGACATAAAGGTTTGACTGTACACTACAGTAGGCTCTCCAAGAGTACATGGAGATCTAGTTCGAAGGTATGCCTAGTTTTTACATAGTGCAGACATAGTAAATGCTCATTTCATTGTGTGCAAGTGCAAGAGATGCGGCATGTTTCATTATGTGGTGTTGTTTTGTTATAATCTCATCCTTTTGTGTTCACAGACTGGAAAGTATGCATATTTATCTTCCAAGGAGACGAGTAACTAGTTTGTGTCACCTTGCAGAGGGGGTGCAATGAAGATAAGATTGAGGATTTCCAAGTCAAGATGTTAGGAAGGAGCCTTGCAAGAGAAGTAGGAGCTGCGCTGAGCCTCTTCAACCTGCTAAGGTAAGTCACTGTATGCAACTCAATATTCAATTCCTTGTTTGTTTCAGGCATAGTTAATTCGCTCTTTTCAATTGCTTAATTTGTCCTTAGTTAATGAGATGCCCAAATAATCATGCCTGATGTGCGGTACTTGTATAACTATTAGTTGACATAATTAAAGGCCTTACAATTTAATTACTCTGCCGAAGTGTGCCTGAAGCTTTGAAGTCTATTAACCAACTATTATTGCATGAGGCTCACAATCTAGTTTATACTACGCTAATGATTGCATAGTTTTGCCTGTTGTAGTATGTTTGTATGAAACCCTCTGTTGTTCATTATGCTCCCTAAGACTTTAATTGAGATATAGAATGTCCAACTGCTTGCTTACTTATATGCAACGTGGTGTCTAAATTTGTAACTTGTCTGTGTTTTCGATTGGGCCCCAACATCATGCTCCTCTGGTGAGCTAAGAGGGATTTCTGTATGCAGGCTGCACAGACTATCTTTTTTATAATTTTTAAAATATCACCTGCTTATGCTTCATGACGTGTAACATTTTTTTAAAGTGACATGTAACATTATTGTTAGTCCTGTTTTGCCATGTAGTACAAAATAGTGTCTTGCTTGCTTCACTGTTGTAACTATATTTTTGCCCTAGTCATGTGTACTTACAGAAACATTTCAGGATGAAGTGACATCAACACAAAGATCTGCGAGCAGTGCGGCATGGCCGTTACCGAATGATTATGGATTGGAATTGGAATGTGATGATGTTCTCGAGCATCAACTAGAGGTGGCAAGACAACATGTACACGATTGTCAACGTATAATCAACAAGTTGAGACTGGACATGCAGGTATTAGATGCAGGAGTCAAAAAATGAAACAAGACACTGAGGTAACCATGAAGGAATTGGAGATTTTGCAGACTAAAATTTGTGCTATCTGAATCCAGCCAATCGATTATAGTTCAAATGGAGTTAAGTTGATGCACGTCCATGATGTATGAGCTGTATTTGCCCCGTGTATGTAATTTGTTGTTTGTGTATGCTTTATTATCACCTGTGCCGAACCATAATGCCCAGTGGGTATGATTGGCTGTAATTTCTTTATTGTATAGTGTAGGATTATTCTACCTTTCTATGCATTGATCTCTTTGTTGTATAGTGTATGCTTTTTAGAGGTGATAGTATTGAGTAGGATATTTCTTTGAATATGCTATATCGTTCAAACGGGGGCCAACTACCCCGACCATGGCCCTTCATGAGCCGTACGATCCATGGGCCATGTATGGGCCGTCGGATCCATGGGCCTTCAATGGGCCGTCGGATCCATGGGCCTTCAATGGGTCGTAGGATCCATGGGCCTTCTACGTCTCATAGGATCCATGGGCCTTCTACGTCTCGTAGGATCCATGGGCCTTCTACGTCTCGTAGGATCCATGGGCCTTGTAAGGGCCGACTCATTTATGGGTCTTGTACGGGCCTTTAATGGAAATCATACGTTTTATGGGCTGACCATAACGGGCCGTTAATAGGCCGTATTTGGTGATGCTATGAAAATGGCCCAACAGATTAACAGTGCATAAACGGGCCGACTGTAACAATGGGCTGAATTTGGCCCACAAGCAGAAAATGGCAGTAACGGGCCGTAAGTAACCGAATGCTGCAAATGAGCCCAAGAATAAATGGGCCCTCAGAAGGCCGAAAGATAACTTGGGCTAGAAACGGCCCAACGGGATAATGGGCCGTTAATGCGTATAAAGTGATACACTGTTCATTACAGGCCAGTTTCACCACGGGCCGTTAATGGGTGTAAAGTGATACACTGTTCATTACGGGCCAGTTTCACCACAGGCCATTAATGGGCCAATAGTTACAAAGGGCCTCATATGGGCCGAAATACGTCATGTGCCATACATGGGCCAGAAGTGAAAATGGGCTGGAATCATATTGGATGGCCCAGATGATGCTACAGGGCCTAATTCGGACAGGGTGTAACGGGCCTTGGGTTAGCGGGCTTTAAATGGGCTATATGCGAATAGGCCGTTAACAGGCTTTCCATGGGCCAGCCCGCCACCTTTTGACCAAGGCAAACGGGTCAGCCTTTTCACAGGAATGGGCCACTATTGGGTCATGCCACGTGTCGACGTATCATAGGCGCCTTCTGTCCAATGAGTGGATGACATCTGTCCCAATGATGAGCCGACACGTGTTTCCTCCAGCCAATGATGATTTTACACGTGGAAAATCCCCATTAGTCGGGGCTATTAATGGGTTATCAGATCCAAAACCCGACCCGATAGCTTAACGGTGTTTCATTACGGTGGATGCCACGTGTCGGTCACCCTTGACGAAATCACTTCTGTGACGCGCGATTTATCGTCATGGAAGTGGACACTTCCGTGATGATAATTTTGGTAATGTCATGGAACACTTCTACGACAGAACAGGTATGACTATCTTGATTCTGTCATAAAATCGTCATGGATGTACATGCATGACAAAAAACGCGACCTACTGTGACAAACACATATCATCACGGAAGTGTATTTTTTGTAGTGCTCGTGTTCTTGAGGTGATACGATCTTGATGTATCGCGAGCTTTGCTATTATAGTTGGATCTTATGATGTTTCTCCCCCTCTACTCTCTTGTAATGAATTGAGTTTTCCCTTTGAAGTTATCTTATCAGATTGAGCCTTTAAGAATTTGAGAACACTTGATGTATGTCTTGCTGTGCTTATCTGTGGTGACAATGGGATATTCACGTGATCCACTTGATGTATGTTTTGGTGATCAACTTGCGGGTTCCGTTACCTTGGGAATATATGCATAGGGGTTGGCACACGTTTTCGTCTTGACTCTTTGGTATAAGCTTTGGGGCACTCTTTGAAGTACTTTGTGTTGGTTGAATAGATGAATCTGCGATTGTGTGATGCATATCGTATAATCATGCCCACGGATACTTGAGGTGACATTGGAGTATCTAGGTGACATTAGGGTTTTGGTTGATTTGTGTCTTAATGTGTTATTCTAGTACGATCTCTATGATAGATCGAACAGAAAGAATAGCTTCGTGTTATTTTTCTACGGACTCTTAAATAGATCAATCAGAAAGGATAACTTTGAGGTGGTTTCGTACCCTACCATAATCTCTTCGTTTGTTCTCCGCTATTAGTGGCTTTGGAGTGATTCTTTGTTGCATGTTGAGGGATAGTTATATGATCCAATTATGTTATTATTGTTGAGAGAACTTGCACTAGTGAAAGTATGAACCTTAGGCCTTGTTTCCTAGCATTGCAATACAGTTTACGCTCACTTTTATCATTAGTTACCTTGCTGTTTTTATATTTTCAGATTACAAAAACCTATATCTACCATCCATATTGCACTTGTATCACCATCTCTTCGCCGAACTAGTGCACCTATAAAATTTACCATTGTATTGGGTGTGTTGGGGACACAAGAGACTCTTTGTTATTTGGTTGCAGGGTTGTTTGAGAGAGACCATCTTCATCCTACGCCTCCCACGAATTGATAAACCTTAGGTCATCCACTTGAGGGAAATTTGCTACGGTCCTACAAACCTCTGCACTTGGAGGCCCAACAACGTCTACAAGAAGAAGGTTGCATAGTAGACATCATGAACCAAGGCCCATGTGGCCCATTAGTTCCCCCGGGGGGTTCCGGTAAACCTCCGGCACTCCGGTTTAATCCGAAACTTCTCCGGAACACTTCCGATGTCCGAATATAGTCGTCCAATATATCAATATTTATGTCTCGACCATTTCGAGACTCCTCATCACGTCCATTATCTCATCCTGGACTCTGAACAAAATTCGGTCATCAAAAACACATAACTCATAATACATATCCTCATCGAACGTTAAGTGTGCAGACCCTACGGGTTCGAGAGCCATGTAGACATGACCGATACATATCTCCGGTCAATAACCAATAGCAGAACCTGGATGCCCATATTGTCTCCTACGTATTCTACGAAGATCTTTATCGGTCAAACCGCATAACAACATACGTTGTTCCCTTTGTCATCGGTATGTTACTTGCCCGAGATTCGATCGTCGGTATCATCATACCTAGTTCAATCTCGTTATCGGCAAGTCTCTTTACTCATTCCGTAATACTTCATCCCGCAAATAACTCATTAGTTACAATGCTTGCAAGGCTTATAATGATGAGCATTACCAAGAGGGCCCAGAGATACCTCTCCGAAACACGGAGTGACAAATCGTAATCTCGATCTATACCAACCCAACAAACACCTTCGAAGACACCTGTAGAGCATATTTATAATCACACATTTATGTTGTGATATTTGATAGCACACAAAGTGTTCCGGTATTTGGGAGTTGCATAATCTCATAGTCTGAGGAACATGTATAAGTTATGAAGAAAGCCGTAGCAATGAAACTGTAACGATCATAATGCTAAGCTAACGGATGGGTCATGTCCATCACATCATTCTCCTAATGATGTGATCCCTTTCATCAAATGACAACACGTGTCTATGGTTAGGAAACATAACCATCTTTGACTAATGAGCTAGTCAAGTAGAGGCATACTAGGGACAATATGTTTTGTCTATGTATTCAGACATTTACTAAGTTTCCGGTTAATACAATGCTAGCATGAATAATAAACATTTATCATGAAATAAGGAAATAAATAATAGCTTTATTATTGCCTCTAGGGCATATTTCCTTCAGTCTCCCACTTGCACTAGAGTCAATAATCTAGATTACACAATAATGATTCTAACACCCATGGAGCTTTGGTGTTGATCATGTTTTGCTCATGGAAGAGGCTTAGTCAACGAGTCTGCAACATTCAGATCCATATGTATCTTGCAAATCTCCATGTCCCCTTCTGACACTTGATGACGGATGGAATTGAAGCATCTCTTGATGTGCTTGGTTCTCTTGTGAAATCTGGATTCCTTTGCCAAGGCAATTGCACCAGTATTTTCACAAAAGATTTTCATTGGACCCGATGCACTAGGTATGACACCTAGATCGGATATGAACTCCTTCATCCAGACTCCCTCGTTTGCTGCTTCCGAATCAGCAATGTACTCCGCCTCACACGTAGATCCCGCCACGACACTCTGCTTGGAACTGCACCAACTGACAGCTCCTCCATTCAATAAAAATATGTATCCGGTTTGCGACTTTGAGTCATCGGGATCAGTGTCAAAGCTTGCATCGACGTAACCGTTCATGACGAGCTCTTTGTCACCTCCATAAATGAGAAACATATCCTTAGTCCTTTTCAGGTATTTCAGGATGTTCATGACCGCTGTCCAGTGCTCCACTCTGGGATTACTTTGGTACCTCCCTTCTATGCTTATAGCAAGGCACACATCAGGTCTGGTACACAGCATTGCATACATGATAGAACCTATGGCTGATGCATAGGGAATGACTTTCATTTTCTCTCTATCTTCTGCAGTGGCCGGGCCTTGAGTCTGACTCAACTTCACACCTTGTAACACGGGCAAGAACCCTTTCTTTGACTGGTTCATTTTGAACTTCTTCAAAATTTTATCAAGGTATGTGCTTTGTGAAAGTCTAATTAAGCGTCTTGATCTATCTCTATAGATCTTGATGCCCAATATGTAAGCAGGTTCACTGAGGTCTTTCATCAAAAACCTCTTATTCAGGTATCCCTATATGCTATCCAGAAATTCTATATCATTTCCAGTCAGCAATATGTCATCCACATATAATATTAGAAATGCTACAAAGCTTCCACTCACTTTCTTGTAAATACAGGCTTCTCCAAAAGTTTGTATAAAACCATATGCTTTGATCATACTACCTAAGCATTTATTCCAACTCCGAGAGGCTTGCACCAGTCCTAAAATGGATCGCTAGAGCTTGCATACTTTGTTCGCACCCTTTGGATCGATAAAAACTTCTGGTTGCATCATATACAACTCTTCTTCCAGAAATCCATTCAGGAATGCGGTTTTCACATCCATCTGCCAAATTTCATAATCATAAAATGCGGCAATTGCTAACATGATTCGGACAGACTTAAGCATCACTATGGGCGAGAAAGTCTCATCGTAGTCAACTACTTGAACTTGTCGAAAACCTTCCGCAACAAGTCGAGCTTTGTAGAAAGTAACATTACCATCAGCGCCAGTCTTCTTCTTGAAGATCCATTTATTTTCTATGGTTTGCCGATCATCGGGCAAGTCCACCAAAGTCCATAGTTTGTTCTCATACATGGATCCCATCTCAGATTTCATGGCCTCCAGCCATTTCGCGGAATCTGGGCTCATCATCGCTTCCTCATAGTTCGTAGGTTCACCATGGTCTAGTAACATGACTTCCAGAACCGGATTACCGTACCACTCTGGTGCGGATCTCACTCTGGAAGACCTAAGAGGTTTGGTAGTAACTTGATCTGAAGTTTCATGATCATCATCATTAACTTCCTCACTAATTGGTGTAGGAATCACTAGAACTGATTCTGTGATGAACTACTTTCCAATAAGGGAGAAGGTACAATTACCTCATCAAGTTATACTTTCCTCCACCTCACTTCTTTCGAGAGAAACTCCTTCTCTAGAAAGGATCCATTTTTAGCAACAAAGATCTTGCCTTTGGATCTGTGATAGAAGGTGTACCCAACAGTTTCCTTTGGGTATCCTATGAAGACGCACTTATCTGACTTGGGTGATACGTCTCTGTCGTATCTATAATTTTTGATTGTTCCATGCCAATATTCTACAACTCTTACATACTTTTGGCAACTTTTTATACTATTTTTGGGACTAACATATTGATCCAGTGCCCAGTGCTAGTTCATGTTTGTTGCATGTTTTTTGTTTCGCAGAAAACCCATATCAAACGGAGTCCAAACGGGATAAAAACGGACGGAGAATATTTTTGGAATATTTATGATTTTTGGGAAGAAGAATCAACGCGAGACGATGCTCGAGGGGCCCACGAGGCAGAAAGGGGTGCCCCTGACCCTCATGGACACCCCGTAAGGCAGTTGCTGCTCTTCTTTTGCCGCAAGAAAGATAATATCTGGAAAAAAATGTGTTGAAGGTTTCAATCCAATGGGAGTTACGGATCTTCGGAAATATAAGAAACGGTGAAAGGGCAGAATCAGGAACGCAGAAACAGAGAGAGACAGAGAGACATATCCAATCTCGAAGGGGCTCTTGCCCCTCCCACGCCATGGAGACCATGGACCAAAGGGGAAACCCTTCTCCCATCTAGGGAGAAGGTCAAGGAAGTAGTAGAAGAAGAAGGGGGCTCTCTCTCCCTCTCTCCCGGTGGTGCCGAAACGCCGTTAGGGCCATCATGATCACCGTGATCTACACCAACACCTCCGTCATCTTCCCCAACATTGTCATCACGTTCCCCCATCTATATTCAGCGGTCCACTCTCCCGCAACCCGTTGTACCCTATACTTGAACATGGTGCTTTATGCTTCATATTATTATCCAATGATGTGTTGCCATCCTATGATGTCTGAGTAGATTTCTGTTGTCCTAATCGGTAATTGGTGAATTGCTATGATTGGTTTAATTTGCTTGTGGTTATGTTAATATCCTTTGGTGCCCATCATATGAGCGCGCGCGTGGATCACACCATAGGGTTAGTTGTATGTTGATAGGACTATGTATTGGAGGGCAAGAGTGACAGAAGCTTCAACCTAGCATAGAAATTGATGCATACGAGATTGAAGGGGGACCAATATATCTTAATGCTATGGTTGGGTTTTACCTTAATGAGTGTTAGTAGTTGTGGATGCTTGCTAATAGTTCCAATCATAAGTGCATAGAATTCCGAGTCAGGGATGACATGCTAGCAGTGGCCTCTCCCACATAAAATTTGCCATCGGTCTAGTAAAGTAGTCAATTGCTTAGGGACAATTTCGCAACTCCTACCACCACTTTTCCACACTCGCTATACTAACTTTATTGCCTCTTTATATAAACAGACCCTAGTTTATATTTACGTGCTCTTTATATTCTTGCAAACCTATACAACAACACCTACAAAGTACTTCTAGTTTCACACTTGTTTTAGGTAAAGCGAACGTTAAGCATGCGTAGAGTTGTATCGGTGGTCGATAGAACTTGAGGGAGTATTTGTTCTACCTTTAGCTCCTCATTCGGTTCGACACTCTTACTTATCGAAAGAGGCTATAATTGATCCCCTATACTTGTGGGTTATCATTGGGTTCGAGCTTATCGGGTTGAAGCTTTTTCACATAAGCATCACAGCCCCAAACTTTAAGAAACGACAACTTTGGTTTCTTGCCAAACCACAGTTCATAAGGCGTCGTCTCAATGGATTTTGATGATGCCCTATTTAAAGTGTATGCAGCCATCTCTAAAGCATAACGCCAAAATGGTAGCGGTAAATCAGTAAGAGACATCATAGATCGCACCGTATCCAATAAAGTACGGTTACGACGTTCGGACACACCATTTCGTTGTGGTGTTCCAGGTGGCGTAAGTTGTGAAACTATGTTGTTTCAAATGAAGACCAAACTCGTAACTCAAATATTCTCCTCCACGATCAGATCGTAGGAACTTTATTTTCTTGTTATGATGATTTTCTACTTCACTCTGAAATTCTTAACTTTAAAATGTTTCAGACTTATGCTTCATTAAGTAGATTTAACCATATTTGCTCAAATCATCTGTGAAGGTAAGAAAATAATGATACCCTCCACGAGCCTCAACGCTCATTGGACCGCATACATCTGTATGTATTATTTCCAATAAGTCAGTAGCTCGTTCCATTGTTCCGGAGAACGGAGTTTTAGTCATCTTGCACATACACTACAGGAATCAGCTACTTTGCCATCTGCCACGGCGGACGGCAAAGGCATGAACGGCGGACGGCAAAGGCCTTTGCCGTCAGCCGCGGACGGCAAAAGGCTCCGGCAAAGTAGGCTTCGGTAAACAGCTACTTTGCCGTCTGCTACTAATGGCAAAGTCTTTGTCGTCCGCCGCAGACGGCAAAGAGAGGGAGGCAGATGGCAAAGAAGGCGGACATCAATAATTGCGCTGTCAGTCCGTTAAGTGGCTAACGGCAGGTCTTTGCCGTCTGCCATTGATGGCAAAGTCTTTGCCGTCTGCCACTGTAAGCAAACTGACCAAACGGGTCAGCTCCCAGGAAGCACAGCTGGATGCCACGTGCCCTCTTTGCCGTCCGCGGCAGACGACAAAGAGCCCGTTGCCGTCGGTGGCAGACGGCAAAGAGCCTGCATATTGGCTCTTTTATCTGTTTTTTATTAAATCCAACAATTTTCATCACAAATATAGATGACATATATAGATATATTTCAAAAGGCCATTACAGAGCAAACATATAAGATATCCAACACATAACTTCATCATCCAACCATATATATTACATGCATAGTTCCATCATACATAACAAGTTCAACATAGAGGCATCCAACCATATATATTACAATAGTTTCATCCAACGATACATGCATAGTTCAATGATACAAAAGAAACAGAGAAAGGGATAAGGAGCACTCCATCTATGCAAGCTTTCGTCAAGTGAATGAACTCTGCAAAATGAAAAATAAGAAAGTTAGAACAAGAAGAGTAGAACAAGAAGAAGAGTAGAACAAGAAGAAGACTAGAACAAGAAGAGTAGAACAAATAGAACAAGAAGACTAGAACAAGAAGAGTATGTCATTTATGAGCTAACTTACGTGAAATGGATCATATATGAGCTAACTAAGTTGAAATGGGTCGTTTATGAGCTAGCTAAGGTGAAATGGATCATTTATGAGCTAACTTAGTTGAAATGGGTCGTTTATGAGCTAACTAAGGTCAAATGGATCGTTTTTCAGGTAACTAAGGTGAAATGGATCTTTTTTAGCTAACTTAGATGAAATGGATCATTTATGAGCTAACTTAGTTGAAATGGATCGTTTTTGAGCTAACTTAGGTGAAATGGATCATTTATGAGCTAATTTAGTTGAAATGGATCTTTTTGAGCTAACTTAGGTGAAATGGATCATTTAAGAGCTAATTTAGGTGAAATGGATCGTTTTTTAGGTAACCTAGGTGAAATGGATCGTTTATGAGCTAAATTAGTTGAAATGGATCGTTTATGAGATAACCTAGGTAAGATTGGTCATTTTGGAGTTAACCTAGGTGAAATGGGTCATTTTAAAGCTAACGTAGGTAAAATGGATCATTTAGGAGCTAATCTAGGTAAAATGGGTCATTTTTGAGCTAACTTGGATGAACTGGATCATTTATAAGCTAACCTAGGTAAAATGGGTCATTTTAGAGCTAACTTAGGTAAAATGGATCGTCTATAAGCTAACTAAGCTAATTATGCAATTTTTGACATAAGTAAGCTAAGTACAGATCGTTTTAGAGCTAACTTAGGTAAAATGGATGGTTTTGGAGGTCAGTAAGCTTATTAAGTCATTTTGGAGGTGAAGAAGCTAAGTCTAGGTCATTATGGTAAGCATTGGAGGAAATAAAGCTAAGTCTAGGTCATTATGGTAAGCATTGGAGGAAATAAAGCTAAGTCTAGGTCTTTATGCATGTGTTAAGCAAAACACTAGATAAACTTACCAAGATGTAGGAGGTGTAGGAGCGGGGTGGCTCGTGTCGGTAGCTGGAGAAGGATCGTGCGATGCTTGTCTGGAGTTACGCTGCACCAAAGATCATTTCCAATGTCTTGTTAGCATGATGACACTCAAATGTTAAGACTAGCAAGTAATGTCCATTCAAATAAAACTCACCGTGGTCCCAGGAGCAATCACTGGCATCGGCGGAGCGGTCTGACCTGTCTTCTCGCACACAGACTGCACATTTGGTTTTGATGACTCAGTCATACTAGTTAGTAATGAGACAAACACTACATGAATGTTTTGGCTAATCTGCAGAAGAAACTTACCACAAGGAGCTCGTACATGGCCCTTGCCTGCATGTCATTCCGTGCCCTCTCCTCCTCCATCATCTTTGTCGTCCTCTCCTCCAACTCCCGCTGCCTCTCCGCCGCCTCCGCCAGAAGTTTCTCTGTTCTATCTCTCTCACTCTGTATAGCAGCCTGCAACACCACTCACATGACCATTTGTAATCATTGATGGAAGCGCACACAATGTAATGGAGAAAGATAACTGAGTACGTATCACTAACCTTGATGGCGAGTTGCACTGGCCGTTCACGAGGCCTTATCTCAGGAGCGGAGCTCGACTGGCGCGCCTTGATCTCCGGGAGAGTGCTAGGACAACGGATAAGTCCATCTCCAATGGCTATGGAGCCATGGGACCTCCCGCCACCAGATATCATCAACAACTCTGGATCAATGGGACCCTGGCTCGGGTTAAAGTCCTCCCCTTTCCTCGCCTTCCCCTCATCTCTATATCTCACGAGCTTGTTGTGGGAGGAGATGTTGGTGAAGTTGTTTGCATCATCGAGGTCAGACTGAGAGAAAGCCTTGACTTTCTTGAAAGAGGCAGTGTGGGCCATGGCATACAGGTCGTACACCTCTGGCACCTTATCCGCCTTATTGTAGCGTGCCTGAAAGAGAGAAACAATGAAAATTAGTAATTAAAGGGCTCAAGCTAGCATGATGAATGAGTTGCATGAATCATGAAGCAAACCACATACCCAGTTGCGCCCGAACTGATATAAGTTGGAGCTGCCTTGATGGTGTGGCACACCTTCCATTTGGGCACGTTTGTCCTTGGCATCGTTGTGGAGGGCTAGCCATCATTGTGAGAACCACTCATCGACCAACACCTCCCAACAATCCATCCGATCCGCACACCATCTCGGAGGCGCCTAAGTTAGCAAATAGAAACTTGAGCGCTATGGCTAAGAATTACTAAATGAAGGAACTTAAGTAGAGAAGGCCTTAAGAATTACCTTCATGTACTGCTCCTTACTCAGGAACTTATCGCGGCACGCCGGCTTGGTCTTCTTGATACCACGCAAGGCGTAGTAGTCTCGAACAGCCTGCACCCGAGCCTCGTGCCGTAAGTTCTGGAGTAGGCACTTGCAGACGTTCTCGATAACATGTGCCGCGTCCTCCTCGTATCCCTCCTCACACCTGTAGAATGTCTGCAATCAAATGAGACATATTGATTAGTACAATTAATAACTAGCTAGTTGAATATTTTTAAATGTGTAAAGGAGAAATTACCCAAAACTTTCTGATCATCATGTCTGCCCTCGTGTTGCACACGACACCGTCGATAATCTCATCCGGCGGGGCCGGGGCAGCCACGTAGTGCTCCCAGCTCAATCCAAGCTTTGGAAGCCGACCCTCACCAGGCAACGTGACAAACCCCGGGAAGTTTTGCCGGCAAAGAACTCCAAGGACGGAGTTGGGCCGGCGGACACTATGATGGTGGTCCCAACCCCTGCAGCATGACAAGGCCAACGCATTAGTTATCTGAAAAAATGTGAATGCACAAGGTACAAAAATGTTAAATGCACTTACATACCTCTCCCCATCAGGGAAAATCAACCACCTCTGCTCGCGGGTCACCGGCACGGACGGGAGCCGTGTAGCACTACGCTGGTAGACGGTGCCCCCTCCTCAAGATCAGTCGGCTCCCCGCCATCATCAGCATGGCCACTCGGCTCCTCGGGCTGATCCGGCCAGGTACCCCATCCGGACGTGTGCTCCTCCGAGGTCACGTGGGCCGAACTCTCGTGGGCCGAAGGCCAGTCGACCCGAGGCTCATGGGCCCAAGACCCGTGGACCGGAGGCTCGTGGACCGGAGTCCGTGTACCTCCTCCTCGGATGAGTCCACCCTAGCAGTCACGTGCTCGGGTGAAACGGCTGGGGGTGGCGGCGAGGAAAGCGCCGTAGCAGTCACCCTACCTCCTCTCCTACGACCACGTGCCCCACCTCCTCTCTTCCTACCTCGTCCCCTGCTGGGCACCGCGGTCGACGAAGAAGGGCCCGGCGGTGTGGCCATACTGTCCAGCAACGCTCGGCGGAGAGGTGCGTCTGGAATGGAAGACCTCAGACCACGCTCCCGACCAGCGCCCACCATCTTTCAACACCTGCCATGACAAACAGTAAACGAAATTAGTACAACATAAAAAAAGACCGACATGAATAATAATATATAGCTAGCTATCAAGTTTCATCAGAATAGATCAAATAATTAATGGGGGAGGAGGACTTGTCATTTGTGCTCACCCACGAACGAAGGGGTAGAGCTCGTCAAATGCACGGCGAGGTCGTCGAACACCAAACCTCGCAGCGATGAAACAACTAGACATTTAAAACTACACGATCGACACAATTATATATGATGTTTTTCATAACAAAATCGAAAAATATATGACCTAACTAATAATTCACAAATATATGACCCCGTCGGCCTCTGGAAGGCCAAAGAACACCTTTTCGGGAGGTGTCGGTGGTCGGGGTGTCCTGTCGGTGTCGGGGTGCCGTGTCGGGGTCTCGGGGTCGGGGTGTCGGGTCGGGGTGCCGGGTC